>NW_015386518.1:312535-345736 GCF_001527695.2 Protobothrops mucrosquamatus
TTGGCCGCATCGCCCATTATGTCCCAGTATTCTCCAAATTCAAGTTTTGCTTCTTCATTATCCCCCAGACATTCAATCTTCTCTTCCAAAGGCCCGACACCCTGTTGGGGGGGGGGGGAATGAAAGAAGAAGGAAAAAAATTAAAAATGAAGAATGAACAAATCTTAATTTTATTTATTTATTTATTGCATTCCTGCTCTTGTTTTAAAAAAAGGTGCCCAGTTTTGAGATTTGAGATTAGATGGTTTTTTTTTTAAAGAGGATTTCATGGATTTAATCCTTTGCTTAAATTTTATTTTACAGCCCGTTTGATGCATTGGGGAACTGAATAAATGAATAACAGATTCTTAATAGCAAGTATTTTCAATAGGCCGTTATTAATTAGTGCATGTTTTTGCAAGCAATACATTTTTTTTTGTGATGTGCAGTTTTGGTCATCTTTATTATTTCTGCACCCTCGTCTGTTCTTTAACGGGTGCCCTTTTGTACATGTTTGGTCCAACTGGGATTCAATTTGTGCATTATTTTAAAGTCCTGAAATAAAATCTTTCTGTAATAAATTTCTATGAGTTGGCACTAACTTGAGAGCACTTAATCCATTTGAAAATGTAGCTAAACTAAAACTACAGCTAAAACATTCAAAAAACAAAAAGAAGCTTGCAAATTAAATACTTCCCTTAATGCAAAAACTGGGTTATTGAGATTAAAAATCCAGACTAGGATTTTATTCTCTTGCAATGCATCCTGGATTTTTGCCTCGAAACACAATCTGGGTTTTTACCCCAGCAGAAAAAAGAGAGCAAAAACTCCATTTCTTTTCATTTATAAATGGAAATCCTTGCAACCTCAAGAGGCTGCAGGACGGGGCCTTTTTGGTGGTGGCCCCGAACATGGGAATTCCTGCCAAACGGAATTCCGAAACTCCAGAATTCTTTCAGAAGGATTTTAATCAGCCAAGAGGCTTCTTTTGGGCTCCCTTCTCCGAAACCCTGCGTCCTTGGCGGTCCTGCCTATCATGGTCTAACCTTGGCTAGGTGTGGCAGCCTCTGTCCAACCAGGTCTTTCAACTCGTTGGGTGTGAGACACTCTTTGCGCCCCTTGACGGCGTAACAGTGGAAATTGTTGATGACAATTTCGATGGCTCGTTCGACATCGGTGAGTTCTTGACTATCCTGTGATCAGGCAGGAGATGATGGGTGGGAAAAAGAGGACAGGTTGAGATCCATTCCCAGCCACGCACTCCCTGTGTGCACAATCGCTCCCGAAGTTGTTCAACCTGCCCGGCTTCTTCCTACACAACTGCACCCTCCCCGAAACACCCAGCTCATTAACACGTCCAAACTTTTTACGCCAAGGTCTGGGACACGGTTTCGCACTCGGCCTCTCCCCTGAGTCTCAATTGGTTAGCCTAGGAAAGCCACGGAGGATAATTTGCCCCACCATCACCCCGCAAATTTCAACAAAACAGAAAAAAGAACAAAATGAAGAGTGCAGAACAAGAGGGGGGGGAGAAGGAGCAGAACAATAGGGCGGGAATCCAATATTCTTTCGTGCGGATGCAGATATAAAACACGGTGGTTTCCTACTCTAAAATCAACCATGATGCAGAATATTTGTGTTGCAATGAAGAGTTGTTGACCGAGACCCAACGCACACCAAGCAAAACACATCAACCTGAGAAGCTACCTGGGCAGGTAATTCTTTCTGAGGCTTAACTGCCTCCTCTGGAGTTTTTGCAAGGAACGTGAGAAGCATCAAACTGGGAGGGACTCTCCTATCGCAGCCCCCCCAAAATATTCCTAAATATTCTGAAAGTCTTTCAAAGCACTAGGACGGTTGATTGAGTTTTGTGCCTTCTCCCAAACGAGTGGTGTTCCAGCTGAATCCTTCACCCATTTTCCATTTTTTAAATTGTTTTGGCTTAACACCAGCCAGGATGCCTCTCGATGTTGGCTGAACACAAGCCAGGATGCCTCTCAAGAAAGGAACGGTTGTTAGCGGGATGAAAGATGAATTGTTGAGGAAGGTATTTGGCCCAAACTAAGATCCAGGCTGGGTCCTTCGTATCTCCTGATCAAATCCACCAATTCCTCGTAGCATTTGGAAAGGGTCCCGGGTGTGCAAAATGTCATTTTAAAAAAAAAAAAAGAAGAAGCATCCATCCTGAAACATTGAGGAGATCTCAGCCTAGGAGCCAATTTTGCCCATAGCCAAAATTTTTTGCAAGATTAATGGCCATTTTTATTTTCCCAGAATGCCCTGGCTGCAGCATCCACCAGGGAGGATTGTGTGGGGGCGGGAGCGGGAAAGGTGACAAAATGCATACAAAAATTCTGCAAAATGGACTTTCTGGGGAGAAAGAAGAGGAAGAAGCAAGTAACAATCTGTGTTTTGAAGCATCTTCTGCCCAAACTTTGATTTTCGCCTCTCCTCCCCCCGCTAGTTCTTCCAAATAAAAAGGGCTGCCTTACTTATTCTTTCAGGCCGCTCCAAATCATCATAAATATTTGCACATTTTCCCAGCACAGGTGTGGTTCGTTTATCACCATTTAATTGCAAGATCTGCGAAATCAGATGATGTATTCACATGCTGAATTTGAGACTGATACAGATGCGAATTGTTTATTTTTATTTTTTAAAAAAGCATGTTTTCTTTTTGAATGGATCTGAAATCAAACGTTTGCAACACGGGACTGACAAACTTTCCCGGGATTTAAAGCAAATAATATAACAGACTTTAGGACAGAGATTAACCCCCGTCAGGATTGATTGATTGATTGATTGATTATGTCCCATCGTTTCTGATTTCTAGCAATCACGCAGATGTGTTTTCTCCAGGTGCCCCTATCCGACCAGAAAAAGCTACGTTGCTCCAATATATTCGATTATTATAAAATGGTGGTTAACCTTAAAAAAGCTTTGTCTTGAATCCAGTCCACTTGCTAAAGTTTCAAAGAGAGATAAAATGCACGATAGCAAAATGAAAGGAGGAAAGGTTAAGGGAAAGAGGATCCAGAAGGAGGAAAAATGAAAAACAAAACAAGAAAAACAATGAAATAAAATAGATGGACTGCCAACTGTCATCAGTACAGGTATAAATATATAGTAGAATAGCGTCCTACTCTAAATTAAAACAGAAGAGTTTTAATGAGAATCGGATGTTGGGGAAAAACTCCTTGCAGGCAATTTAATGGGAACATCCCTGGCAAAATTTCTGGGACCAAACTCTCTTAATCTTTGGTGATTTTTCTTAATTTTTCCCCTGGAATCGACCTTCCTGCCATGTAAGGCTCTTAGATCCATACTCTAACTAAGGACAATTGTGGAAAAAAAAATAGGGTTTTTTTTCCCCTAAACAATTCTCCACCAGGGTTTGAAAAGGTGCCACCATCTCTATCCACCTTCCTCTTTTGAAAATTAAATTTCTCCGCTCCCTCAAGCTCTTTTTAAAGGATGTGAGTCCCCCATCTGGAATTAGGGATCTAACTTGGGGCAACGACCTCAAACGGCCGTGGAGATCTTCTCTAAATGTCATCCCTCGCGATCGTTCCCCGGTTGCCTCTCAAGACTCCCAAACTATGCCCATCCTCTTCCATCCATTTTTTTTGTTTCTCACCCAAAAACCACAACACACAACCCACTCCACCCGTTTCCACTTCACCTTTCGCTTCTTGCCGCATCGACAACCCATCGCTCTCCTGACAGATCGGATCCTCGGTGTCTCGGCAAAATTCCCCCTTTGGATGATACGATAAACACGGGACGTCGGTCGGTTTTCTGTGAAGCTTCAGAAGTCGCTCCCGGCTTCAAGGGGTCTTCAGAAAGTGGGGTCTCCTATCACAGGGCAATGGAAAAGCAGAAAGGATCTTTGTGAGAAATGCTTCTTTTTGGAATCTGCATTCGAAACTGAACGAGTCGCACACCGTTGGATCGGCTCTGGGCTGCCGCAAGCAAGTTTGGAAAAATAAATTTGCCCGAACTTGTCCAACTGAGAAGATTCAGAGAGAAGAGAAGGAAGGTTGCCAAGAAGATGGGGAAGGGAAGGGAAGACCCTCAAATTCTCCTCTCGGTTTTGGGGAAGGGACCTTAAGACAGAAGGCCCACTTACCTGCTCACTGGAGATTGGATGTGCTGCTGTCGGTTGTCGCCTTGCCACGGTTTTATACCTCGGGAAGGTGTGTCCAAGAGACACCTCATGGAGGGAGCTGAGAGTTGCAGTTGTGGTGCAATCTTCTCCTTGTGCTGACTGGCCCCCGGCCAGAAGACAACGCTCAGACGCCACCCATTTCTCTGTCCTTACTCACAGCTCAAGGATGAGCCTGTTTGGAAGGGAGCTTCCTCCCTTCCCCCATGGTCCAAGATCACCGAACCTTTTGGTTGACTCCTAACCTCTTGAGATGTTGAGGAGAAGGACTCACCTCCTGCTGCTGTGGGGTAACTGCAAGCATATTAGCTCCATGGGAGAAGATTTGGGGACGCCGTGGTTTTGGACTTCCGCCTCATCCTTCTGGGAACCTTCTAGGAGAACCTTGCGACTCCTGGAGAGCTTGAGGTTGGACAAGACCCCACTAGAGATGTCTCTAGCATTGAGGGTGGCAAAGGAGCATGGGCGAATGAGGAAGTGAGACCTGTTCCCAGAGGAAGAAGTCTCTGTCTGACCAGTAGCCCTTTTTGGAAGTTCTCAAGAAGGTCCTCCTTACAGAAGGACATGAGCTGAGAGCAGAATTTGGAGAGCCCAGTGTTGCAAGCTCTCCACTCCTCCTTCCTAAAGACCTAAATAATATTTGTTTATTGGCTCTCTGATGTCCAGGAGTCTTTATCAGAGTTTGACTTGGACTTTGGGACTTTATTGTGAAGCAACTGGACAAAGCCTGAGCTTCTCTGGATAAATAGCGTCTCTCTAATGTCCACCTTCCAGGGTGTCCTGACAACTTCTCTCTGAGCTGTTTGGGGGGGGGTGTCTGCTAAATCTCTCCCAGCTTTAGCTTTGGAATTGGACGGTTCACCCCAAGAGCTGAGCAGGACCCCGGTATGAGGGGAGTGCAGCTTGTGTGGATTCTCACAACCGCAAGCAGTCCACAACAGTCCATTTAGTGACCGTTCGAAATCACAACGTCGCTGAAAAAGGTGACGTGTGACCTTTTTTCACACTTGACAACCCTTTCAGCCTCCCGGGGGTCCCGTAATCAAAATTCAGAGGCCGGTCAACTGACTCGTGTTTATGACAGTTGCCGTGTCCCAGGTTCATGTGATTCCCCCCCCCTTTTGTGACAGTGGGGAAGCCAGATTCATTTAACCAGCATGTGACTAACTTAACAACCGCAGGGATTCACTTAATGACAAGAGAGGTCGTAAAATGGGGCCAAACTCACTTAGCGACTGTCTTTGCTTAGCAACCGAAATGTGGGGCTCAACTGTGGTCATACGTCAAGGACTATCTGTCTTGTATGGAGTCTGGGTTGGCAAATTTGGCAAACCCGCCACTTCCAGGTGCCCAGATCCATGAGGAACTTAAGCATGTAAAAATATTGCCCCTGTTGTGATGTTTTTACATGTGAAGCACAAAGAAAGGGTGGGTCTCTTTTTTTCTAGAGGGGTGGCCCTCTCATGGGGAGGTGAGAGGCAGATTCCTGCAATTGGCAGGGGTTGGACTAGTTGATCTTCAGGGCGCCTTCCAACCCTGTTAAAATCTCAGTTCTATCAGCCATAAAACCTGAATACAGAATAACAGAGTTGGGAGGGACCTCAGTCTTCTAGTCCAACCCCTTGCTCAGAATACAGAATAACAGAGATGGAAGGGACCTTGGAGGTCTTCTAGTCCAACCCCCTGCTCAGGCAGGAGACCCTGTACCATTTCAGAGTCTCTATGATAGACCATAGTCAAGAGACGGACAAGGGAGCCCATCCATGCTCCTTGAAAATCAAACTTCACACTCGGCCCCCTTGTGAGTCCTTTTCCATGCGGCTTTGTGCGACCTGCGAGGTCAGCTCCCAAAGTATTAAACCATGGCTTGTGGTTTAGCATTGTTGCCTAACCCAGACTCTGTGTGTGTCTAACAAGCCATCACTGACTTGACCTATTGGGGATTTGATGCGTGGATTTCTTCTCTCTTGTCTTCTCTCTCTCTGTCACACCCGCCGTTTGGGATCAATTGCCGTGGGAATTTAGCAGCTAAGCCCGTCTCCATGGTCACCAGCGGTGACAGATCACCGCCCTGCAGACTGAAATTCTTTGGCACATACTTCAGCCTGTCAGAATCGCTCCCCATCTCCCGACGCGTGCTGCAGGAACTCCGGTGCTTCATATCCGGTGGAGTTGCCAAGACGGTTCTCATTCCTCATGACTCGTTGAGCTGGTCTCTGGCTTAGCTGCTCTGCCAAGGTTTGGTGGAGGCATCTCGGCAGCTTCCGATAGCTCGGTGGATGGTGTGTTGCCCCACCTACCTGGCCTGGTGGTGGGTGGGGTTGCCGCGTTCCGCAACTAGCATCGAGGAGACACAATCTTGAGGACCGAGGAATAAGTGAAGATGGGGAGATACTTTCCCCTGGGGCATCTGGTTGGTCCTTCCCACCTTCTCCTGCTAACAGTGGTTGGGTTTAATATCTCCTGGGTCAGATCTAAGGGTCTTTGAGGATGAAGACTTTCTACAAATATGGAAGGAGTTCTCTTAGAGGAAGATCTTTAAAGATCTGGCTTCATCTCACCACCATCCCTGGTTCCACCTGCCTGCGGTTGTCTACCTTGCTTGGCTCTTGACCCAGGGACAATCGTTTCAGGACCAGGGAAAGCTCCCAGAGAAGATTAGGACCTTCTTGGCCAAATAGACCTTCAGGATGGACCAAGACCTGGAGGAAGACTTAGGAGGGACCTCGAAAGCCTTGAAACAGGAATGAGGCATTCCCCCCCCCATCAGATCTTGGCTTCACTTTGGCAGGGATCTGCCCCCTCCTCCCCGTTTCTTTTGCGCACGCGCGCACACACACACACACACACACACACACGTAAAGCCACACTTTTCTTCCTGGTTTGACCATGGAATGCTTGACAACCAGCCATCTGGAATGCAAAGGTTTATTTGAACTTTAGAAAGCTACAAGAGGGTTTGTGACTCTCAAGGTCTTCCTGGTGGTGCCGTTTCCTGGCCCCGCCGTTTCTCCCGAAATCCCCACCCTTGACACACAGTCCACACCCACCATCCCATCTACTACTTCTTCTTCCCCACTTTCTCTCTCTTGAGCTCCTTGGCCAGCTCCCCAATCAGCCGCCAGTATTCGCCGAATTTCAGCTCCTTGTCGTTGTTCACGTCCAGAGTTCTCATCTTCTCGTCCAGGTCCCCCACGTTCTTCAAAAAAAAAAAAAAAAAAAGGCATAGAGGGGGGAATATATTTTTTTTAAAAGGAAAAACTTTCCCTTGTCGAGAAAGAGCAACACTGCGGATACTAGATCCAGAGAGACAAAAACGACAATGGAAGGAATAGGGGGGGGGGGAAAGGGGGGGGAAGAACATTTAAATAGAATATTTTATGTTGTCCTCGACTTACGAACACAACTGAGCCCAACTCTTCTGTTGCTAAGTGAGACATTTATAATAATAAAGCTGGAAGGGGCCTCGGAGGTCATCTAGCCCAACCCCCTGCTCAGGCAGGAAACCCTAGACCATTTCAGACAAATGGCTGTCCAGTCTCTTCTTAAAAACGTCCAGTGTTGGAGCATTCACAGCTTCTGGAGGCAGGTTGTTAATAATAATAATAAAAATAAAGTCGAAAGGGACCTTGGAGGTCATCTAGTCCAACCCCCTGCTTAGGCAGGAAACCCTATATACCATTTCAGACAAATAGCTTCCCCATTGACGCTGCTTGTCAGAAGGTGGCCGAAGGGGATCGCGTGACACCCCCCCAGGGGACCCTGCGACCGTCATAAATACGACCCCCTTTGGCGACCTTCAGACAAGCCAAGTCAATGGGGAGAAAAAAGATTCATTTAGCGACCGGGTGGCTAATTTAACAACGGCGATGATTCGGTCAACCAGCAAGCAGGCGGGCCTGGCGTTTCCACCTGGGGGCGGCTCTCCTGAACCTGGGGGTTTTGGCACCCGGAACATCTGGGGTTTCGCCTCCCACATCTGTTGGGAGGGGGAAGTCGGTGCTTCTCTCCCCCCCACACCCACCCACCCCGTTTCCCGCCCCCTCCCCTGTCCGTGCCCACCTTCATGAGGTTGGGGAGCTGCAGGGCCACCAGCTCCTTAAACTCCCCGGGGGTGAGGGTGGCCTTGTTCCCCTCCTGAGCCGCATAGTCGAAGAAGACCTGGATTATTTTGTGCAGGGCCGTCTCCAGCTCCGTCAGCTCGCTGCTGGCCATGGCGAGGGAGGGAGGGAGGGTGCTCCGTCTGCTGTCCGGGGGAGGCAGGCTGCCAGGGGGGGGGGAGAGAGAGAGAGAGTGGCGTGGGGGGGGGTGATGCAGAAGAAAGCCCTGGGGGCCTATTTGGTGGAGACAGCTTTGGAAAGCAAGCGGTCCCAGGGGATGCAGGAATTCCTCGGCTTAGGACCGCAGTTGGAACTGACAGGTCTGTCCCTAAGCGAGGGTTTATTTATTTATTTATTTAATCTGAAATCCGCCTTACATTTATTTCCTTCCTTCCTACCTACCTTTCTCTTTCTTTCATTCATTCATTTTTATTCTAATCTGTCTATCTACTAATCTTATCCATCCGTCCATCCGTCCATCAGTCTTCTAATGTATCTAATTTATTTTCTAACCTATCTGAGTCCCGTTGGGAGAAGGGCGGCATATAAATTAAATTTATTATTATTATTATTATTATTACAAATCCAATTTTTATGTATCTACTAATCTATCTTTATTCAGTCTGTCCATTTACTAATCTTTTTTGTCTTTTCCTTCCTTCCTTCCTTCCTTCCTTCCTTCCTTCTTTCTTTCTTTCTTTCTTTCTCTTTCTCTCTCTCTTTCTTTCTTCCCCTCTTTCTTTCTTCTTTCTTTCTTTCTTTCTTTCTTTCTTTCTCTCTTTTTTATTCTCTCTTTCTCTTTCTCTCTTCCCATCATACCTATTTACCATGCCCATCTGTTTGCTGGCTCTGTCTGTCTGCCTTTCAAACCCCAGGAAAGAGTAACTGATCCTCAGTGTTCATTCACAGGCTGGACAGGGCCACGCTCACTCTAAGAGCCACTGCTCTCAAAGCAACGGAAAACTTTGCCAAAAACAAAAAACAAAACAAGGAGAGGAAAAACTATCCCAGCCTAACTCCCCCCCCCCCCACTGCTTCCCGCAGCCCCACGGCCACTTACCCCAACCGTGGTCCCTTGCAAAGGAGTCGTCCAGGTGGGGAGGTGTGGGGTGCCTTTTATAGGGCCAGGATCGGGAGGTGGGGAAGGGAAGGGCTGGTCAAGTGGAGTATTCGGTTTCTCTTTCCACTCTCAGTTGCTCACCGCCTGCTCTCTCCTCCCCACTTGGCAAAACTCCTCCGAGCCTTTTCACCCATAAACAGAGTTTTCTTTGGAAACTCTTGATTCCAAACCAGAGTGGCCGGGGCTTAAAAAAAAATCCTCCCCACCCCCACCCCCCCAAAAACCCCACCCTGCAGAACAAAATTGGACTTTGTGCAGCCGGGCAAACAGGCGCATAAGGGGGCATTTGTGTGAGATGTTTGCAACCCTGGGACGGAGCGTCCCGTAGACAGGAAAGTGTGTTTCGGTTTTTTCCAAGCAGATCGGAATTCTCTCTGGTTTGGCCCAGGGAACCAGGAAGGGAGAGACGAGTCTTGTTTTTAGCAAGAGATGGAGAAACAGGATGTCCCAGCTGGTGGGGTTGGGGGCCAGGCAAATTATTCTCAAATTATTGGGGGCCTGATTGAAAGTTTCCCAACTTTTCCTTGAGCAAAATCAAGGGCGTTTCCTGACGTTCCAAAGCTGGACCTGATTTAGCCAGGCTTAAATGTGGCTTAGGAAGGGAAGGGAAGGGAAGGGAAAAGGAGAAAGGAGAAGGAGGGAGGGAGGAAACAAAAAAGAAAGAAAGAAAGAAAGAAAGAAAGAAGGAAAGAAGGAAAGAAGGAAAGAAAGAAAGGGAGCAAAATAGGAAAGGGAAGGGAAGTGGGGAAAGGGGAAAGAGAGTAAATGGATGAAAAAAGGAAAGGAAGGGAAGGGGAAAGAAAGAAAGAAAATAAGGAAGGAAGGAAGGAAGGAAGGAAGGAAGAAAGAAAGAAAGAAAGAAAGAAAGAAAGAAAGAAAGAAAGAAAGAAAGAAAGAAAGAAAGAAAGAAAGAAAGAAAGAAAGAAAGAAATCCTGCGTGAATTGATCTCCCAGAAAAGGGGGATCTGCTTCTGCAATCTTGCCCACCACATTTCAAAAACAGCTGCCCAATTTCCCCTTTAAGACTTGCGGTTTGAAGCAATGAGTCAGAGAGGCTGCTTTGTAAAAACAAAAAACAAAAAATAGCATACATTTCTCTCTCTCTTTTTTTTACTTGGCGGCTGAGAGATGAAACATCCCTCCGTTGAGTTGGACGGTTGAGTCATTCCCCCCCCCCCAGAAAAGCTGCCTGCTGTCTATCTCAGGTTAGTGGCAGATCCGAGGAGCCTCCAGCCTCAGTTGCAGTCTACCTCTGAATCCGTAATCTGGAATAATTCGGGGCTGTTTGCACCGCAAGGGAGATTTTTGTGAGTTCCCAGTTTATTCCGATGGGGGAAATAAGAGTCTGGTTGGGTTACAGCTAGTTTGGGGCATTCTGGGAGTTGAAGTCCACCCGTCTCAAAGCCTGCTGGCTGGGGCATTCTGGGAGTTGAAGTCCACCCATTTGCAAACTTTGCCAAGGTCGAGAAAGACTGCGGATCAGTTTATTCAAGAGATGCCTCCAAGAGAGGAGAGAAGGGCAGGCCTTCTGCACATGCTCAGGGACACTCTTCTCCTCCAGCTTCCTGATGGGTAGCAACGCACTAGGGCTTGCAAGAACAGCAATGGCATGGTTCTGCTAACTGTCGTATCCCTGCCCGGCTGGGCCCGGACCCCTTTTTTCAGATGACCTGAAATTGTGGGTGCACATGAAGTGGCCCCACTAGCCACACCTGTTCCGTCTCTGTCCCCCCCCCACGCAAATATTTCTGCCTATATCAAGTGCTGATTAATTTTTCCCTCTTCTCCTCCATCCCCCTTTTATTCCCTTCTCTTCCCCCCCTTTTATGGCTGGGGATATAGTGGGGTGCCCCCTCCCCAAATGCCCTTTTAAGCCCCCCTGCTGCAATTACAGTGAGGAGGGGGGTCTCCTCTTTGCCCCTCCACCCACCCCCCCGACCCCAGGCCCGAAATAGCACCAAGGCAACATCAGCCAACACTCCGGGAAGGATGTGATGCCACCCACTCAGGAATGCCTTGACGTCACCCGCCCCACCTCTCCGTGCCCCCCGGCAGGAGGGCGCCCACACCATGGGGAAGCCAACCGGCTGCATTGCTGGCATCCCACGCCGTGCACAGCCCGGGGTTGGCAGAGTGCGGTTTTTGGGGTGGGCGAAGTCACCCCACTGGGTGGGTTTCAAGAGGAGGGGTGTCAGCCTGGGAGGGGGGGGCTGTGGAAGATTGCCAGCTGAAGATGGGAGGGCGGGGTTTAATGGCTGGAGGGATGGGGCACCCCTCGTTTGAGGGCGGAGCCTCGCCCCGGGGAGAAATTAGGGTGCTGGGGCCAGGTGTGTACCTTCAAGGGGAGCAGCCTGGATGGAAGAGGAGGTGTCTGCCTTGGCCAGATCATGTTTTGGGAGTTAAAGCATGAGGGATGGAGGGAAGGGAAGGGAAGGGAGGAAGGAAGAAAGGAAGGAAGAAAGGAAGGAGATAATAGATAATAGAAACTAGAAAGGTAGGAAATAAATACAAAATAGGATGGATGGATGGATGGATGGATGGATGGATGGATGGATGGATGGATAGATAGATAGATAGATAGATAGATAGATAGATAGATAGATAGATAGATAATAATAGATTAGATAGACAGACAGACAGACAGATGGATGTAATTGATTGATAGTAATATAAACTAGAAAATATACTAGATAGACAGACAGAGACAGACAGACAGATGTATCTCACCAGATCCTACAAGCTCCAGTCACCCCCAAACCCTCCTCCTCCTCCCCAACTCTCTCCACCCCCCTCTGACCAAAGCCCCTATCCCCCCCCCCCCAAAAAATCCTGCGTTCTGCCCCCGGTGAGCCCGACCTCCCCATTTGCTCAGCCTTAGAGACCCAAAAGGGAGCCAGGCCAGCTTCTGCCCCACCCAGTTCAGACTGGCGGGACCAACTGGTTTATCCTGGGCTGCAGCCAGCTGCTGCGGGGGGGGGGGAGAGGGAGCCTCTCTGAGCTTCCAGATGTTGGGGCTTGCAGTCCTCTCCCAGAGGCACCCGGTGCTTGCCCAGGCACGCCCGCTCACCCTTGACACACCTGGCCTGCCCGCCGATGATTTTCCCAGGCTGCCTGCCCGCCAGACACAGGCTGCGTGCCAGGGCAGGTCTGCAGGAGAAAACGCACCCTGGATGACTGATGAGGCAGTGCGGTGTAGTGGTTAGAGTCAAGTCTATCTAGGAACGCCAGTTGATGGCTGGAGAGCCTCAGCGGGGCGTGTCAGAATAACAGTCGGAAGGGACCTTGGAGGTCTTCTAGTCCAACCCCCTGCTCAAGCAGGAGACCCTACGCCATTTCAGTCAGGTGTCTGTCCAATCTCTTCTTAAAAACTTCCAGGGATGAGGAATGAATGAATGAATGAATGAATGAATGAATGCATGAATGAAGGAAGGAAGGAAGGAAGGAAAGAAGGAAAGGAAAGAAGGAATAGATAAGGGAAAGAAGGGAAGGAAGGAATTGATAGGGGAAAGAAGGGAGGGAGGGAGGGAAGAAGGAAAGGAAAAAAAGGAATAGATAGGGGAAGGAAGGAAGGATAGTAGAATAACAGAATGAAAGCATTGGAAGGGACCTTGGAGGTCATCTAGTCCAACCCTCTGGTCAAGCAGGAAACCCTACACCATTTCAGGCAAGTGGCTGTCCAGTCTCTTCTTAAAAACCTCCAGTGTTGGAGCACCCACAACCTCTGGAAGCAAGTTAGCCTCTTTGGGGGCTCCTCAGAGGGCATCTGGCTGACCCAGCTCAGCTCTCCCTAGATGTTTCCGCTGCAGCCGTCATCAGCTGCCCAGCGTCCGAATTTTGATCGTGTGACCACAACGGTGTGAAAAACGCCCACCGGTTTTTCTCGTGCCGTTGTAACCTGGGACAAGTCACTAAACGAATGCTGTAAATCGGGGACCCCTTGTGTTTGCCCCCCTCCCTGCAATGCAAAGGAGCAGCCCCCTCCCTCGCTTTTATATTTTAGGAAACAGGTTGACCAGCTCCCTGCAGGGACCGCAGTACAATTGCGCTTTTGTGTTGTGCCACCCGGCCGGCCACAAGAGGCAAACAAGCCATCATCTGTCTCCACGGGGCCCGGCTTGCCAGACCCTCCCGATTGGTCGTCCCCGGTGGGGAGGGTCCGGGGAAGGTGGTCCGTGGCTTGGAATTTAGGGCAAAACTCACACCCTGCTGTTCCTTCCATCCCTCCAGCCAGCCAGCCCGCCTGCCAGCCCACCACCCTCCCGTTCAGTAAGTCCTTTCCGTTTAAAGGGCAGCGAGGGTGGGGGGTCGCCTAGTGGTTAGAGTCTGCCACCCTGGGCATGTTTCTATCTGCCTCCCCTCTCCCCCCACCTCAAAAACACCCCCCAGATTTTCCAGCTGGGGGTTGCATTTATTATTATATTAGTCAATGCAAACTTTACCAAAGATAATTTGGGGGGGGCTGGCAGTGGTGCAGAATCTTTGTCTCCCCTCCCCTCTCCAACAGCACCCAAAAATGACATTTTTAAGCTGAATTAAAACTTGGATTTTAAGTTTAATTTTTTCCCCCTTTCCAAGATGGGTGGAATGGGCAAGGACGGGGGTGGGGGGAGAGAAGAAGGTCCACCGATTCGGGAAGGGTACGTTAACCATTGGACCTGCTTGTTGAACTACTAGCTGGTTTGAGGAGCCAAGGTTAGCGTAAGATCCCTTGAGTAAGCAACTCCCCCGAAGTTAACTAAGTTAGCATCCCCCGCTCAGCCGTGGAAAGCGAAGCTTAACTGAGGTTTGAACTAACCGGGGTTAGCTTGCAGGGCAGACCCAGAATCTTGGTTTTTTTCATCGAAAGAGCAAAATGAATTCCTGTCCTAGGCATGCAAACCTAACTTTGTGGGGGGTTTTTTTAAATCACATTTTCTTCCTGTTCAGCCAGGTTACACGATTTTAAATGGTGCTTTGCTTTCTGATTAAGAGTAATGAGGTGTTTTTTTAAAAGGAGACATTAACTGGTTTTAATGAGACTTTATTAATGAGACTTTATTTATATAAATGTGAGTCCCCCAAAAATGTAAAATAATTCAGCGAATGATTGAAAAAAGAAAAGTGGCTTCTGAAAAAGTGAGGGGGATACGTGTATGGTATGTGTTGAATTTGTTGAATCGCTTGTGTTTTTTTATTTAAATGATGGTTACAAAAGCCCGTTTCTCCATTCCCAAGCACGACTGGAATGCATGATTTATTTATCATATATCAGCTGATACAGACAGGAGTTTGAAGCTCTCCATCAGCCTACGTGTCATCCCCATAAGCAATTAATACTAATAACAATAATAACAAAGCCCTGTGTCTCCATCGAGCTTACACAAACGTGAAAAATATTACAGGACAGCAGAAGAACTTGGCCAACACCCCAAAAAGAGTACGTTACAAAATGCTTCTTCTCCGTGGTTGGTTGATACCAAGTGGAAATCGAAAAAAGAACCGGAGTCTTAGCACTAAAGCACTAAAAATTATTATTTAAAAAGAGAGAATCAGAGTCTGCAGATTGCAGGTTTCATATGTCATTTTAGACCCCGACTTTTAAATTGGTGATTATTTGGGCTCCGTGAGCCTTAAGCATAAACTGCTGAAACCCAGGTTGCCCATCCAAAAAGAAAAAAAAAAAGAAAAATTGGAAATTTGGGAGGGGGGCTGGAAATTTTGGTTAGGAACAACAACAACAACAAAAAAAATTAAACCAGTATCAGTAAACTCTGGCGAGATGCTTGTTTTATTTTAAGGGAAGGCGGGAGGATAAGAAGAATACATCCTGTTTTAAAATGACCCAAACTCAGCACAAGAAATGTGAATATCCCAGGCAGAAAACAACTGCTGGATTTAAAAAAAAATAAAATCAGATATGAAATTGACAAGGAAACTGGCCATCAACTGGCCATTAATTTGGCCAGTTTGGCTGGGCTTGGATTTGAAAGGCTGAAAAGTGCTCGGCTCCTTTTATTTGCAAAGTTTGGAAAAGTTTTGAAACAGCTTTGAAAAAACCTTTGCAATTTCGCTGGCTCTGCCCTCCAGCGAGAGTCTTTTCTGATTTGGGGAGGAGGGTTTCAAACCCCCCCAATTCTTGGTCCCGGTCCTTGCCCTGAATTGGGTCCTTTCGGTCCAGTTTCCTCCCTGTTCAAAAGGCCGGCAAACTTGTTGGTGCCACCCGGCCCTGAATGGATCCTTTGTTTGGGCAGAGAGGAAAATGTTGTAAACAGCTTTTGATTGCGCCTCTGTCTCTCTCTCTCTCTCTCTCTGTGTGTGTGTTTGTTTGTTGGTGTCTGCCTTGCCCTCCCTTTCTCCGGTTTGATTCCCGGCATGCCCGACTGAATTGAAGAAAAAAGAAAGAATAAGCCACTTGCGTCCAAGATATTGGAAAACGGGTCTTCCGGAATGAATACGGAATAACAGAGTTGGAAGGGAGCCAAGAGGTCTTCTAGTCCAACCCCCGGCTCAATTTCATTTCAGACAAATGGCTGTCCAATCTCTTCTTGGAAAACCTCCAGTGATGGAGCACCCACGACTTCTGGAGGCAGGCTGTTCCGCTGGTTAATTCTTCTCATTGTTAGGAATTTTGTCCTTAATTCCAGGTTGCTTCTCTCCTTGGTCAGTTTCCATCCGTTGCTTCTTGTCCTGCCTTCTGGTGCTTTGGAGAATAGCTTGACCCCCAACTCTTCTTTGGGGCAGCCCCTCAAATATGGGAAGGCTGCTATCATGTCCCCCCTAGTCCTTCTTTTCATTAAACCGGACATACCCAATTCCTGCAACCGTTCTTCCTATATTTTTGTCTCCAGGCCTTTCATCCTCTTAATTGCTCTTATTTGCACTTTTTCCCCAAAGTCTCAACATCTGTTTTCTAAAGTGGGGACCAAAACTGTCCCCCTCCCCTCAAGCATTTTGGCAAAATTCCCAGGTGAATGCCCCAAAAGATATATTTTGCAGGCAGGGATTTGGGGTTGATTTTTGTCGGGCCAAATCAATCAAGCCTTTGTGGGTAAGGCTGGGTGGCTACGGGAACATTCCAGATGGAGGTTTGCGGCCGTCCTGGGAAAAAAGAAACGGTCGGAGCTGTTCCACAAGAACCAAGTTGCTCAACTCTTTTGGGGACAGGAAATGAAAGAAAGAAAGAAAAGAACTGAAAGGCCAGCAGAATTCAGACGGCTGGAATGAGGGCCCGGCCCCAGCGAATAGCTGAGATTTATCGCTTGCAAAATCAGATTTCCAGGTTGAGAGGTTGGCAGAGGCGGGCGCCCCCTGGTGGCGGATGGCTGGTGTTGCATGGAGGGTATTGTCCAGGTCAGTTCTCCACTTACGACCCAAAAATCTCCGTTGCTAAGTGAGACATTTGAGCAGTCACTAAACGAACTATTGTAAGTCAAGGACTACCTGTATGATCTTTTTTTGGCGCAAGATTACCCTTGCCAACAATAAAAAGGGGATATTTGCGGAAGATTCTCTGTCTTTAATGTTCTTCGGCCAGTTCATAACTTGGAAAAAAGTGGTCGTAAGTCGAAGGTGACCTGTTCTTCTGCCTGAGATGTTCTCGCGGTCATTGGCTCCACCTCCTGAGCTGCCCGTCCGCTCAAGTCTCCTCCCCTGGGTTGGCTTTCCCTTTTGGCTCCGCCTCCTAGCCTGAGGGTCCTTTCGGTCTCCAAGCAAACCGATCCGCAGCTCTACTTTATCCATCCGGGACTCATTTTCGAGATCCCACCTGGAGTGGACGGAGTGGACCTTGAACTGGCCTGAGCTGATTTTTGTCCCTGTTTAGCCCAGGACAAAGTCAACAGCCTGATTCATAATTCATTCGGTCTCCTGCATGATTTATGCTGAAATATTCAGACCTTCCTGTCCCGTCATGCGAACTCGGATCCTTTGCTCGTCCAGGGATCCAGTTTCGCGGTGCTTCCGTTCTCGTTCAGGGTGGACGGTTTTCGTTCCACAAAGACCCTTTTCATCCCGGTCATCCGAGCGGCCTCTGGGGACGGTTCCCCATTGTCCGCTTGGAGCTGGCGAGAGACACTTGATCCCTCGTCTCGTATCTTGTATCGGTTACCCCTTCGCCCAGGGAGGCAGCCGTGACGTCCCAAAACCTCCCTGGACACACAGGCAGTCCTTGTCGTACGACCGCGATGGAGCCCCCAATTTCTTTTCTTGAGCGAGACATTTGTTAAATGAGTTCTGCCTCGTTCTATGACCTTTCTTGCCACTGTTGTTAAGGGAATCACTGCAGTTGATAAGTCAGACGGTCGTAAAGCGAATCTTCTTCCCCATTGATTTTGCTTGTCAGATGGTCGCAAAAGGGGGATCCTGTGACCCCGGGACTCTGCGACCGTCGTAAATAGGAGCCAGTTGCCAAGCATCAGAATTTTGACCACGGGGATGCTGGAACGGTCGTAAGTGTGAAAAATGGTCCTAAGTCACTTTTTTCAGTGTCATTGTAACATCAAACAGTCACTAAATGGACCGTTCTAAATCGAGGGCTGCCTGTGTCCGATTCATGGTTGCGGAGCTGACTGAGGATGCCAAGAACGGCAGCTTGGAAAATACGGATCTCCCCAACTTCGCAGCGAAGGGAGTTACAGGGAAGTGAATGAGTGCTATCTTTCTCTCTCTCTCTTTCTTTTTTTTCTCTCTCTCTCTCTGTCTCTCTCTCTGCCCCTCCCTCTCTTTCCCTCCAAGATGGTCTTTAGGCAGACAAAATCAGGATATTTGCAATACAGGTAAGCATCCTTCAGCACCCTCTCTCTCTCCCCCCCCCCACCCGCAGGTGCCAGGATGTCGTCGCAGTTGGAGACGGCCGTGGATAGTCTCATCTCCGTCTTCCACAGCTACTCCGGCAAGGAAGGGGATAAGTACAAGCTGAACAAAAAGGAACTGAAGGATTTGCTGCAGAATGAGCTGGGCGGTCTCTTGGAGGTAGGAGAAAAGTGTTTTTTTTTCCCCTGCCTTTTTTCTTCAATCGATCAGAAAAGAGAGAGAAGGGACCTCGGAGGTCTTCTAGTCCAACCCCCTGCTCAAGCAGGAGTCCCTCTATCATTTCAGACAAATGGCTGTCCACTCCTTTCTTGAAAACCTTCAATCATGGAGGGAGGGAGGGAGGGAGGAAAAAATAGCAGAATAATGGTTGAAAGGGACCCTGGAGGTCATCTAGTCCAACCCCCTGCTCAGGCAGGAGACCCTATACCATTTCAGCCAAATGGCTGTCCAGTCTCTTCTTGAAAACCTCCAGTGATGGAGCACCCACAACTTCTGGAGGCCAGCCCTTCCATCCATGGCTAGAACTCACAGCCACCTGGCTTCTAGGCCAGCATCTTAATTGGACACCAAAATAGCTCCCATTTACTTTCTTTTTGGACTGGCTTTGATTTAGATAGCAGGGCATTTGCTATTGCTATTGACCATTCTCCAGCCGGATGGGGCCGCTCAGAAAAAAAAACAACACCAAGGTCAGTAAAGCCGCCCAGCTTTTCCACAAGGGGAGCCTTCAGGAGGTCTGTGTAAAGCTGGGCGTGCTTGTTGTCTAGCCTACGATGTGCTGTGCAAAGGCAGTCACCGGCTTCCTGCAGTAGGGACTTAACCAAAGCTCTCGCTGCAAGCCAGGGAATTCTGGGAAATAAAGGCGGGGTCTGCAACGAGCCCATTTCCCAGATTATCAAAAGGAAAAAAAAATTACAAGTCAGAATGTCAGGGAGCCGGCGTGAGGGCTGGGGGAGGGCCGGATCCTCTGACTCCGGGATTTAAGTGGATCCCGCATCCTTCTTTTCCAGACCCAGAGAGACCCGGAGGTGGTGGACAAGATCATGCAGGACCTGGATGAGAACGGCGATGGCGAGGTGGACTTCCAGGAGTTTGTGATCCTGGTGGCTGCCTTAACCGTGGCCTGCAACCCTTTCTTTTCGGAGGGCACCTAAGCTGCGGTCGTGGGAACGCAAAGCTTGGGAGTCGGGGGGAGGGTCCAGCCCCCCCAGCGGCTGTTTGCTGCCCCTTTGCAAGGCCTTTTCCCTTCTTGCGGCTTCTCTGCCCAGCTGGGGCGCCAGGGGAGCACCCCCCAAAGTGCCGTGTAGCCACCTGCTGAGACAGCGCTGCTTATTAAAGCCGTTGAGTGAACTCTGCACATGTTCTGGTCTGTTGTAGGGCAGGGAGAGCAGGGTGGGGGCCTTGGGGAAGAGGGGGGGAGGCAAGCCGGGGCTCTTAAGACAAAGTGGGGAGCCTTGGAGAAGCAAGGAGCTAGACCCAGGCGCCCCTGGAGGGGGTGGTGGAGGGGTCTGGAGGGGGGGTGTCTTGCGGGCACACTCACAAAATGGCCCTGGGGGGGTTGGCCAGCTAAAAATGCAAAAACTGCACTGTTTTCCACACTGAGACAACTAGCCAGGCTCCAAACAGGCTCTTTGGGAATCAATTCAGACGTTTAAAAGAAAAACAAAGCAAAAAAAAAAAAACCCTCTTAAAAAGTTAAGTTTCGGGGGGGGGGGAAACAATTCTCCCATTCATAAAAAGTGGCGCCCCGCCCACAGCCTCCAAGAACCGCCCCCTCGCAGCCCGTGATGAATGGAGCAGGCTGCGGAAGAAGTGTAGCTCCGCCCCTTCGCGGCTAAACGAAGAGCTATTCGTCGCTCGGCGCCGTTCTTTCCACGCGCTATGTATATATATATAAAAAATGCTCTTTGCGCCTGCGCGCCTCGTGGGCAGGGCGGAGCCGCCTCGTCCCTCCGCCGGCGCATGCGCGAGCCCTGAAGAAAGAAAAGCCTGGGCGGCGCCATTTTGCCGGGCTCTTTCTGAGGAGAGGTTTGCGAGCCGGAGAGGCGGAGAAGCCGGAGCGGAGAGCGCGTTGTGCTGCTCCGCAAACACGGATAGTGAAGGAAGAACCACCACCGCCACCATCTTGGCGTTCAGGGCAACCGACGGGGCCGGCCGGGCGAGGCCGGAACGGAGCCTCCCGTCGCAGCCGCCGGCAGAGTCGCCAAACAAGCAGGGCGAGCCTCGCCCCCGACGGTGAGGGCCGCGCTGGGTGGGTGGGGGAAATTAAAGGGGCCTCGGGGGGCCGTTGTCCCACGTAACCGGCTCGAAACGCGGCCTACCGGAAGCGGGTGGGTGGGACTTCCGGTAGAGCGGGACGGCTCCCTTGACCCCCTCCCTCTCCCCATCTGGCTCTTAAAGGCTATTGTGGGGATTGCAGCCCTTCCTCTCTCGGGGGAAGATGGGAATTGTAGTCCAGCTTTGCTTGGAGGTGGACTATGGGAGGACCCCAGCCTGGGACGGGCTTGCTTATGTTGGATTCTGCATCGAGGGTTCCTGAAATTTGCCCTACAACAACCCTGCAGGGTAGGCTGGAGGGGAGAGGGGAGGCCCAAAGTGGCCTGAGGCGCTCCTGTGGCTGCTGGCTTCAGAGATGGGGATTTTAGTGGGCAGCTGGTCATTTTCTTGGTGGTCCCTAGGAGTCAATAATCAAGAATATAAAATAAAAAAATAAAATGGAGCCAGTTTGGGGTGGTAATTAAGACACGAGGCTAGAAAGTAGGAGACCGTGAGTTCAAATACCCAATCACCGGGAGACGGTGAGTTCTAGTTCCGCCTTAGGCAGGAAAGCATCTAGGTAACTTTGGGCCTGTCCCTCTCTCAGCTGGACCTACCTCCCAAGGTGGTGGTTGTCAGGAAAATAGGAGGAAGAAAGTGTCTTGGATATGTCTGCCACCTGGAGTGATTTGAAAAAATAAAATAATAAAGGCAGGATATAAATAATTGGGATCTTTTAGTAACCTCCTCTTTTTTCCTGCAGGTTCTGGGCACCCGAGATGGCCGCGCAGTCAGTGCCGAAAGTCGTGCTTAAGAGCACCAGCAAGATGTCTCTTAACGAGCGGTGAGGAACACAACGGCCACCTTCAGCTCATAAGATCTTTTTTCTTTTTTTACGTTCTTTTTTTTTTTAGTTTTGTCACTCTGTTTGGCATCCAGAGCAAGAGCGGCCTTTGCGATGCTTGTTCTCTATCCAGAGGCAGCCGAGAGTGGCGGGCAGCTCCCCGCTGCCCTTCGATCCCGCGGCCTGCCGTGGTACACCAGGTTGAAAGGGCAAACGTGTCGGTCTAACTGGCAAACGGTCGTGTGGTGGGATGTGTCCTGAGGAAACTCCGTGCCCTCCTTTTTTTCTTCCACATGTGTTCATATGATAAGAGATGAGCCTGCAGCGCGGTAGCATGTCACCGCAGCTGCGGGAGGCTTCCTGCCGTGCCCGAGGCAGACGCGCCACCCCGCGTGGTCTGTGCTGTAAGAGGCAGGCAGCTGGCCGCTTGAACCAGCCCTAAGGCTCCTTGGAGGCCTTGTAAGAGGCAAGTGCTTGGCTCCATCACCTGCTTCCTCTCCTCTGCATGCCTTCCTCCTCCGTGTCTCTGTGAGTTCAGATGTCCGACTGTCGGCCTGAAGCTTCTGCTGTGTTCCCCTTCTGTCTTAAACTATATTCCTAGGTTCATCGCCCCAAATCTCCAGCAGGAGAGAATTGTGACCCAGCAGTTGTGAGAACTTACCTGTAGGAACACCGGGATGTTTTCACAGCATCCTTTCTTCCCCTGGAAAAGATCATTACAGCCAGTCCTCGGCTTGCAACAGTTTGTTCAGTGGCCGTTTGACACTGACAAAAAGTGATTTATGACCCCTTTTCACACTTAACAACTCTTGCAGCATCCCCCAAGGTCAGGTGATCAAAATTCAGACACTTGGCAACCGATGGTCACTGTGTCCCAGGATCACGGGATCCTTTTTGCCTTTTGCAAAGGCAGTGGGGAAGCCAGGTTCACTTAACAGCCATCTTCCTCACTTAACGACTGCAGTGTTTCACGTAACAACGGGCGAGAAAGGGGCAAAACTCATGTAACTGTCTCACTTAGCAACGGAAATGGGCCTGGTTGTGGTAAGACAAGGACTGCCTGTAGTCTTTTTTTTTCTGGATGTAACCGGCGACTTGATTTCCCCAAAAGCCCATCAGATCCAGTTGGCAAAGCTCAGGGATCTGTCTCATTTCGGCCGAGACCTTGTTAGCCTCTGCTCCTCTTTCTACCAGTATCCTGAAGCAAACGGGGGATAATAAATATTCAGTAAGTCTTGTGGGCCCTCCTGATTTATGTTACCTTTTGAAATCCCAGAGGTGATGTTGAAGGTACACCACAAAATGCTTCTTGTACGATGATAATCCGATGCACATTTTATGATGTTTTTTTTAACTCTGCTGCATAGACCAGCTTGAGCAGGAAAAGGAAAGGGAGCTGAGTTGATGGTTTTATGCCAGTTTTAGGCCCCGAGGAAGGATGGTGGCGTTGAGGGGGCTGCAGGGTTCTCCATTCTTCGATTTTGATCTCTCTCTCTCTGTCCCAAGTCTAGAGAGTTGCAGCTTTGGGAGTAACGTAGCCCTTCCACTCTCCAAATCTTTTCCTTCCTTGTCTGCTTGGGACCCCCCCGCCTCCCTCCCCATCTCTTCTCTGCCATTTCTGCTTCGCTCTGTCCGTTTCCCACCTTCGCCTGATTTTATTCGGACGCCCGTCTCTGGGTTTCATCCAAACCCCTTTGAATGTTGTGTGTCTTTTCCCCCCTCTTCCCCCGGCACGCTTTGTGGAAAAATGAGGAAAAACCAAAAAAGAGTTCCCATTACGCTTTAAACGGGATCTTGAGTGTGTAACCACCTTATTACGTTTATAAAAAAAAAAAATATCGTGGGATGCAGCTGCCCCCCCTTGCTCTGAGAGGGCTGTGGAATGCCGGTTAAAAAAAATGGGTTTATAATTGAAAGGTTTGTTTTAAACACACCCGTTTTGTTCGACCTTGAAGCTTTACTAATATGCTGAAGAACAAACAGCCGATCCCGGTGAATATTCGAGCTACTATGCAGCAGCAGCAATTAGCCAGTGCCCGAAACCGGAGGCTGGCCCAGCAGATGGAAAACAGGCCTTCCGTCCAGGCTGCCTTGAAACTCAAGCAGGTGAGGAGGCCGGCAGAGGAGGAGAACCAGGCGGGGACTCTTCAGCGGCTGGAGGGGGGGGGAAGAAGGACCAGGGAGGGGGGGGCTAAGTTGACCGGCCCAGATTGGATCCTGCAGGGCTAAGTTCGGTCTCTCTCCTTTCAAACATAATTGGGTGAATTAACCAAAAAAAAAAAAGGGCAGTTTTTCTTCTGTGGAATTGTCGGGTTGCGAGAAAGCCGGAGAGCGATTAGTTTATGAATGAAAGCAGCCGCTGTTCTAAGCTGTGCTTTTAGTTGCTGGAGATTTTGGGAAGGAAAATGCAACGAAAAGAGTCCAGCGAGAGAGGTGGAATCCCATCCCGTCCCCAGACAAGCTGGATTTTGTTTTCTTTGCATTTCAGACAGTTGGTTAAAGTGGCATCTCCCTTGCTTGGTGATAATTTGGGTTTTTTTTTTTTTTCCAAAGGGGGGGGAATAGTGTTTTTATCACTCGGGGCTCGTTCTGTAATGTGGCAGGGACAAATTGCATTATGTTCGTGCTTTTCCTCCCTGCCAGCAAAGAGGCATCGGGAAGGTTAATGTTTTTTTTGGGGGGAGGGTTCTTTTTTTTCTATGAAGCTGAGTCAAGCCACTCCTGATTCTTCTAGCTGAGGTCTTCTTTCCTTCTCTTCTGTCCTTTTGGGGATGGGATGCTTTGTCCCAAAGGTGCTTTTTTCTTCTTTCTTCTTCTCCTTCTCCTCCTCCTTCTTAAGACATTATTTTTCCCTTTGAAAGCCTTTTGTTTCTCATCCAACAAGCAGCTTCATTTCTAACTGACTGGTGGGGAATGGAAGGATTTACGGCAGGGTCTTCAAACTTGGCCCTTTTATGACTTGGCCCAGAATTCTGGGAGTTTGAAGTCCACAAGTCATAAAAGGGCCAAGTTTGAAGACCCCTGATTTATGGATTCAAAGGGGGGGGGACCTAACTCCTTTTTTTGGGGGGGGAGTGCCTTTTGGGACAGCCGGGACCTGGATGATTGACAATCGTCTGAAGCTCAACCCAGAAATTTCTGCCCACAAAGCTCGTACCTTAACCAGGAGGGGCTTGCCAGTCTCCCCTTTTGCTTGCCCTCCAACTGGATTAAGAGTCTGTCGTTCGGCCCCTCAACTCAGATTTCCAGAGCTGATTTCTTCCTGCGACTAAAGTCAGCCGTGTGAGATTCTCTCCTCCTCTCCTCCCCCCCCCCGCCCCAGTGATGCTGCTAATATGCAGATTTCTGCCTTATAGGTTACATAAGGTAGCTCACCCCTCGGTGTGCCATTGCACGTTCTGCTTTTGTCCCTGCTGCCTTTGCCCTCCTTCTAACTCTCCCTTCTTCCAGAAGAGCTTGAAGCAACGTCTGGGGAAAAGTAACATCCAGGCACGCTTAGGCCGGCCGGCGGGACCCCTGACTCGTGGAGGGTTAGGAGGACGGGGGCTGCCGATGGGGTACAGAGGCTTGCCCCGGGGCGCCATGCGTGGGGGCCGTGGCGCACGGGGATTTCTGCGCGGAGGGATCTCCCTGCGAGGTGAGTACCCTTGGGGGGGGCTCAAAAAAAGTGGCCTCTTCGTGCCCTTTGGCAGCAAGACTTGAAAGTTGTGGTTTTTCTGGGCTTGTAACGCGTTGCCGTCTTAGTAGCTTAGGAGTTACAGGTTGTTACGGGTCGTAAGTCCTCGGCTTACGACCCCAATCGGGACGCGAATCTCCATTGTTGAGCAGTAAATCGTGCCTAATTCTGCAGCCTTTTTTTGTTGTTGTTGAAAAGGGAATCACGGCAGCAATGGGGCGGTCGTTAAACGAGTCTGGCCGCTCCCATCGGCTTTGCTTGTTGGAAGCCGGCTGGGACGGTCGCCGGTGGCGATCACGTGATCCCACGACGCGGCCACCGTCGTAAATCCATGCCAGGGCCCGATCGGGTGACCGAGGGGACATGGCAGCAGTCGCAAGTGCGAAGGCTGCTCGCGGGTCACTTTTGCCAGCGCCTTTGTGACTTCAAGTGGTCGTAAGTGGAGGACTCCCGGCCATTAACAAACCTGAGGGTGTGATTGGGGGAGTGGCAGGAGGGGAGGCCCAATTCTTTTGAATTAGCCAGGAAGCTTTCTTGGCATCTAAACAGGGCCCAGCTTGTCGTATCTTTTTTTTGGGGGGGGGGGACAGAGAGAAACTTAGAGGTGGGGAAATTCTGTCATTTTGTGTTGTTTTTTTCAGGAGAATTGGGGGGTGGGTTGAGATTCTTTTGGGGGGGGTTGCCATGGAGAAGATGGGAACTCCTACCTAGGGAGGCTTTTTTAGGGGGGGGCATATAGAGATGGTTTGAATTTACTGACAGGGCCGTAAATCTCAAAGAGACCCTCTGCGTGGACCCTTCCCCTCTCCCTCTTACAGGACAGAGCTTGCTCCGGGGGGGACGGGGGATGGCCCCCCGGATGGGGCTGAGGAGAGGAGGCATGAGGGGCCGAGCGGGGCCTGGCAGGGGCGGCCTCGGCCGAGGAGCCATGGGACGGGGCGGCCTTGGCGGCAGAGGTGAGTGAAATGAACCCCGAAGGATCGTGGGGGGGGGGGCTGTCTCCAAACTCGGCCACTTTTTAAGCCTGGCGAACTTCAACTCCCAGAATTTCCCAGGCTGAGGGATTCTGGGAGTTGAAGTCCAGAAGTCTTCAAGCCAGGCCAGCTGAGGAATCCTGGGATTTGAGCGATAATAAAGATAATATCCCGAGTTTATGCTCTTCAAAATAGCTGGGGGGTCGTTGGGTCGGGCCTCCCATGCTCTCCCTCCCTCCTCGCGGCCTTCTAACCGTCTCTTCTCCCCTCCAAGGACGCGGCATGGCCGGCCGGGCCAGGGGCGGCTTCGGGGGCCGCGGGAGAGGCCGGGGCCGGGGTAGAGGTGCCCCTCGCCCAGCGCTGACCAAGGAGCAGTTGGACAACCAGCTGGACGCTTACATGTCGAAGACGAAAGGACACCTGGACGCCGAGCTGGACGCTTACATGGCTCAGACAGACCCGGAAACCAATGACTGAGACTGGAAAGGGGGGGCTTGGTGGGGGGGCACGGGGTGTGTGTAGAATGGTCCTCCCTCCCCTCCTGGCAGCCCAGAATTGCCACCAGGGAGGACCTCCGAGGCAGAAATGTAGAAAACCCAGGACCCCCCTATCCCTTTCGAACGTTTCCTCTTTGATGTTTTGACCTTTCTAAAGGCCTCTAAACATTTGGGGGGGGGGCTGAGCAGCTCCTGTTGGTCCCCCCCGTTTTTATTAGCCAAGCAGCCTTGTCTCGCCCTCCCGGGGACCCCCATCTTCGCCCCGCAGTGGAGGAACAACGCATGTCTCCCCCTCCCCAAACACCCCTCCCAAAGGCCAGCTTTGAGGGAGGGGATCTGCCAAATCGGAGACCCTCCCACACTTTCCTGCCCAACGGGCCGTGCTGTGGCTTTGTGGCTGGGAGCTCCAGGCGTCGGGATCCTTCCCTCCCCCAGGAGAAAATGAATTAAAATCCGGCCCCAAATTTAATTCTCTAAGCCCAACAGCCCCAGAAGAAGCCGAGAGGGGTTTTTAATTATTATTTGTGCGTTTTAACGGCGACTTCTCACTGACATGTTCTTGGGGGGGGGGCATTGGGGGCGTTTGGGTTGCCAAGGAGACGGTTGCTCTTCCTCTCCCCCCCCTCCACCCTCCCACCCTCAGGATCTGCAGTTTTGTGAACTCTGTTCTGAACGGCATCTTGTAACATCCCGGTTTTTCTGTAAGAAACAATTGCGGGGAAATGAAAACTTGGACTGTGTGTCGTGTGTCGTCGTCATTGTTTTTTCCCCAAGGAAAGATGCCAGTCGGGAGTCCAAATGATGAATCCAGTGGTGGGGTTGGGTGGGTGGGAATCTGCAAAGAATTGAATTGTGTTGGTACCTTCAGCCCCATTGCTGGCCACCGTCTGCCGAGATCCCCTCCCAATTTTTCTTTAAATTTCCTATAGAGTTTTCATTTCTCAACTTCAATAGGCAGCTAAATAAACAGTCTATAATTAAAAAAAACCTAGCTCTCTAATTTTCCTTGTCACAAAGTTTGGGTGCTCCATTTTCTGGGGTGTCCCTTTTCTCAAATCATGCTCAAGATTTGATTGATTTGCACTTCTGGGGTGTGTGGAAAGGCTGAGAGACCGGGGGGGGGGGGGGAACCAACTAAGGAATGTCCTTTGTGCCCTATCACAGCTTGTTCGCTTTGGGCATCTTCCATATTAAAATTTGAAAATAGAACACAAATATTCTCTTTTTGTTGATTCAACCACGCTAAGCCCAAATCAGGGTTTGTGTACCACACTAGCCGGGTAGTCATTTTCTGCAAAACCAACAAACCAAGATGTGGGGAACTAGCCCTGGGGACCACCCACCCCTCTCTCGATTCTTTCTGCTGGGGCAGATTTTGTGTTTAATTGGCTGCCTATCGTAACACCAGGCTTACAAACAAAAGATAAATATATCATGATAGATAGATATGTTAATAGATTTATTGTGGTTTGATCTCTGGAAAATTAATATTTTGTTGGCTTTCGGTTAAAAGCTTCCTGGCTTACTGGGAGGAGGAATGGAATACAAGATTGGCTTTGCTTTATTTATAAACAAATGGTGTATACGTAAATGAATAGAATAACTTTATTAATAGCCACTTTAATCAGCATATATTAAAATGAGACTTCGTTGCATGCAGCTCTCAAAAGGGAACTCCCTCCAATATGCCATATATAAATATTATAAAATCTAGGAAGGCTTCCAATTACAGCTCTAGGGGGGAGACCCCAACTCAACGCAGCTCCTTCTATCCCAGGCGCCCTCCGACCCTGCGAGGGGGGAAAAAACGGGGCGTTGCAAGCGACTTCCCCCCTCCCCCTAAATTTTATATTATATTAGATTCAAAAGGGCACCAGACTTTCGGGAGGACTCGGTTTCCCAGGGTGCCTTTGGGCAGGCGTCGGCGTGGGCAGCTGCCGCGCAGGCGCTCAACGGCCCGGCTGCGTTTCCAGGTAAGGCTGTGCGCAGGCGCGGGTTCTCCCGGCAGGCTCTGCGGCGGCAGCAATGGCGGCGGCGGCGGCGGGCATTTCCAGCCCAGCGGTACCGGCCGCCCGGGACCTCTTCGCCGAGGGGCTGCTGGAGTTCCTGCGGCCGGCCGTGCGGCAGCTGGACACGCACGTCCACGCCGTCAGGTAGGCAGGCGGGTGTCCGTCCGGTTCAGCCGCCGCGTTCAGAGCCCGCCGGGTGGGGGTGTAATCCGTCAGGTGCAGCTTCCTTTCGGTTAGGCTGTGTGTGTGGCTCAAACAGGTAGGCAGACAGGTGGGTGTCCGCCTAGTGCAGCTGCCCTCAGTTGAAGGCGAGGCTGGGCTTCTGCGTTCAGAGCCAGGCAGGTGGGGGTGTAATCCGTCAGGTGCAGCTTCCTTTTCCTGGACATGCACGTCCATGCCATCAATTAGGGATGGCGTGTGTGTGTTGCAGAGACAGGCAGATAGGTGGGTGTCTGTCCGGTGCAGCTACCCTGATTTGAAGGAGAGGCCATGCTTCTGCCTTCGGAGACAGGCAGGTGGGGTGTAATCCATCCGGTGCAGCTTCCTTTAGGCCTCATTGTGGATTCAATCCGCTTAAAAGACCCCCCAGACCCAATTCAGGCTGTCTTTGTCTCTCTCCGGCAGGGAGAGCCAGGTGGAGCTGCGGGAGCACATCGACAGCCTGGCTGCAGGTAAGTCCGGACATTAGTGGTGGAGCCCACTTTGCCCCCCCGCCAAGCCCCCCACCACAGTTTTTCCCTCCCTCCCTCCCAGAGCTCTGCCGGATCAATGAGGACCAGAAAGTTGCCCTCGACTTGGATCCCTACGTGAAGAAGCTGCTCAACGCCCGGCGCAGGGTCGTCCTGGTGAACAACATCCTGCAGAACGCCCAGGTGCCTTGAATGGGGCTGGATTGCGGGCAGGGGATGATGGGGATTGGAGTCTGGCACAGCCCAAAGGGTGTCTAGAGACACGATGGGGAGGGGCAGTTTCTGTAGTTCTTTGTGGATATTTTTTGCAGCTACCAAAATGGAGTAAGAAAGTTGAGCTTTAGTTTTTTTCCTCGTAAAGGACTAGCAACTTAGCTGAGGGGTTTGAAACATTGTCAGAAGCCAGGCAGCTTATTAATTAAAGTGCTCTGCTAACCGTGTTCCCCGCAGGAGCGCCTGAGAAGGCTCAACCACAGCGTGGGCAAGGAGACCGCCCGGAGGAAGGCCTTCCTGGACGCCAGTGGCAACTACCCCCACAGCTCTCCCAGCAAGTGAGGAGGGGGGCCGGAAGGGCTGGGAAAAAAAAAATTCCCGAGCTTGTAGCTGTTTTTACAAGACACCACAAACTCCTGAATAAATCTTGGAAAGGGACAAAAAATATAATAATGGGCTTTTGGGGTACTGCAGCCCAGAGGAAAGGATTTTGCTGGGCTCGTTTTGCAACTCAAAGCAGAGAGGAAGAATGGAAGTAATTTTGTGTCACGGGGTGTTAAAATTATACTCCCACGGAGTGGAAGGATGATTCCCTTAACGGGTGTGGGATAATAACAACAACCTAAAAAGTTGGACCGTGATTTTTTTCCCCTTCTGGGGGGAAAAAATAAAGTTTCAACGAAAATGAACTCTGTTTGTCTTGCAGGCTGATTTTGGAAAAAAAAAAGGGGGGGGGAAGGGGCAAAGGAAAAATGCCTAGGAAAAGCGTGGCTGAGTGTCTTTTACACCAAGGAGCAGTTAAGAACATCCCCGTGGGTTAAACCCTAAATTTGCACCTGCTTTGGGGGATGAATTCGTTGAAAAAGCATAGGAGGCAGTGCAATTTCCAGCAAAAATGTGACTGCTTCAGACCCAGGAGGGTTTGCTGGATGACTTGAAAAATTCAGAAAAATAACCAAAGTCACGGGAAGTTTAGCACAGAGGGTAATTCCCCCCCCCCCCCTTCTGTAGTGAAAAGGGCTGTTAAAAAGGTCTTGGAAGGGGACAAAACACCACCTTTTTATAAGGAACAGCTCATTTTAATGGTAAAAGTTATAAAAACGAAGACATTTAAGAACTGGACAGAGAGGAGGGCGACGGGCTTTTTCGGATTCTGTGGCTGGCTCATCCAATCGCGTTTGAGACGTGGAGAATTCCTCTGAAAGACAAACAGGATTGAGTTTGAATCTTAAAATCCCCTTTTTAATTTTTTTTTTTTGGGGGGGGGGGGGCTCCGGTTTTGGTACAATCGCCTGTTACAGTTAAGGCTGCAAATATTTCACGAAGAAGCCCCAGCCAGCCCTTTCTGAGATCCTGGCTTGGGACTGTGAGCTTTTGGTGAGTCCTGCTTTGGGGGACACGAGAACAGGTGTTCAGAAGGCCTTAACCCGGTTGATCCCACCTGAGCCCTTTGAGAAGATTCCCCCCCTTCCGCCTCCAGAGGGAAAAATGGCGCAGCAACAGGATTCAAAATGTACCTGAGCGCCCGGATCACTCCTGTGTTTCCATGTTCTCCTCCTCCTCGCCCGCGGGCGGCTCTTCCTGGTTCTCTTCCTCCTCCTCCCCTTCCTTCTTTTCCGGCGGCTTCTCGTAAGCCTTCTCCGACGGGGTCACGATCACCCCTTCCCAGGTGGACATTTCCGTCGCGAGGTCTGCAAACCAAGGAACTTCAGTGGTCCAGGAAGATGGGCGAGGGGCCCCGCCAGCCACCCCTTGGTGCCCATTTCTCTGGGTTTCTTACGGACTCAGATTGGTGGCCTCGCCCTCCCTCCCCCCTCCCCCCTCCAGGTCTCTCCAAACGCTTCCACACTTACAGTTGGCGTCTCCCTCCTGCCCCAGGATCTTGCGGTAGCCCCCGTGAGAGAGAATGCGGACGAGGGTTTGAGCCGTGTAGCAGACCATGTCCTTTAAGAGGAAAAAAGATGGAGGCTGCCCTGAGTTAGGGGGCTTCAGACCTGGGAAGAATTAAACCCCACTTTTCACGGCCTCGCTGCTCTTCCTCTTAAATTTAACCAACTGTACAGAGAAGCTAAGTCAGGTTTATAAACAAGAGTTTCCAACACTAGCAAATGAGACACAACTTGTACAATTTGCAACTATAATCACAGCGCCAGGCTGTATTTAATGGGACAGCCAGGCGTCGAAGCGCAAAGAGTTTCTAACCAAAGTTGCAAATGACACAGGAAAAAAAGCCTAAATTTAAAAGGCTTTAAATTTATTTAACTATAATCATGCAGAGAGATTTAATTGGGGCATCTGGCAGGCCGGGCAAGCGACTCGGCTGCAGTCAAGGCGAACTGGGAAAAGCTCTGATCGGTCTTGAAGGTGACCCAATTTAAGGCAGGACGCTACCTGCTGCTCCAGGGTCATAACGGTGTGGACTCGGAAATTCCCGCTCTCACAAGGGTCAGTGATGCCGACCGAGCCGGGAAGGAACAGCCCCGCAGCCAAGATCTGAAGGCAGCGCCTGGGAAGAAGAAAAACAAACAAACAAAAAAAGCAGAAAGATAAAAGTTTCTCCATGGCTATTCTTGATCGGGAATTTGAGTTGCTAATGTTTTGATCCCGAAAAGCAAGTGCAAAGCTTGGAGTGTGGTGTGTGTGTGTGTGTGTGTTCCCCTTAAAGCACTCAATGGGGCTTTAAGGATGACCAGAAGGAAGGAAACTTTTTCACCCTTCAAATAAAATAAAAAAAACCCATCTCAACTCTTGGGAACGTGGTTTTCAACTGTACCTGTAAGCTACGTTCAGAGCCAACGGCTGCCGAGTCGGGTTGTTCATCACTGCGTAGTGTCCCTGGAATCACAGAGAAAAAGAGACCTTGGATTCAGCGAGAGGAGAGTTTGATTTTCACTTCCCTCTGCCTGGGAGCTCGAATCTACCAAGTGTGAACTCGGGAATAGGAATATTTGGGTGATCAAAGGGATTGGCATCCTCACGGTCCACGTTTTGCCTGATGGGATGGTGGCCAATTCTATTTAAGGGAACAATGTTTATAGCTAAAACCAGGATCGGGGAAAATGACAAAACGGCTGGCGTTCAAATCCAGGAGTGGCTCTCTGGGAAAAGGCCTAAAATTAAATTATTTGGGCCGCCTTTTTGGATCCCAAGAATTCTGCTTCCCTAAACGACTTGGCTATCAGATCTCAAGGGAGGTGGAAATTGAAATTTGGGCTCTATACGGCGCAAAAAGAATGCAACTGGCGAATCTAAATTTTGGAATTTGGTTTCCTTTAAACCTCCCCACTGGTTCTGAAACCTACGAGTAAGTCCAGGATCCACGGCGTGAGAGGCTCGAAGCCCGGAAACCGCATCCTGAGGTCCTTTAAGAGGCGGATCAAAACTTTCACCCTGAAAGGAGAAAAGGGCAGTGGTGGTCCTCTCCGAGGCAAAACCTTTGGGCCAGGAAGCTGAGGAGTTGGTTATCTCCACCTCAGCAAACACCTTCAAGTAATGCACAAGGACCACACCAGTTTGCGACGGGGCCCAAACCCGTGCTTGAATATTTGACTGGGAAAACTGCCACGCTGAGAAACAGCTGGCTTCTAGACAAAATTAAAGCAACAGTATTACAGCCTGCTTCGAAACAACTTGGCTTAAGACAAGGCAGCCACAAACTAGGCTAAACAGAAGCCAAAAATGCCAGGCAAAATGCAAAAACGTGCTCCTCTTTTGCAGGGACAGAAAGCAGCTCCCAGATCCCCCCAAAAAACAAAAATTCCAGAAAAAAATAAACTTACGTGGACTGCGAGGCGTTTTCTTCAAACCAGCGGGCATGTCTGATGGCGGCCAGGGCGCTCTGGAGCACTTTAATATCCACTGGGGGGGGGGGGGGGGGGGAAAAACTTTT
>NW_015386518.1:345836-356851 GCF_001527695.2 Protobothrops mucrosquamatus
GCTACACTTACGGTGCAGCTCGGGGTCCAGCTTGCGAAGATTGGGGGGCACGGTGGTGATGAGGATTTTCACCGTGGCGTCCGCCGAGCTGATTTCGAAGCCCGTCTCGTTGGTGAGCATGGTCAGCACTGAGAGGTGGAAGAGGAAGTTAATTCACGAGATTATGGATCCCGTTATCTGGGAAAGGAGACCTCTCCCAGCCGGGCGGTCCGTAACTCTGCGGGAGCCGTCGCTTACCTTCCGCGGGGTCCTGGGTCCGGAGAGACTCCACCACCTTGTTCCCCAAAGCAGCAACGGCTTCTACTGCAGGAGAAGGCAGAGGTCAGTTTAGGAGGTTGTGGCTTCCCCCCCCCCAACCCCACCTTCCTCCCTTCCGTGCCGGCCAACACCTACATGTGGGCAAGATTTTGAGGATCACAACCAGATCCGCCACATTGTGGCCAGTCATCATGGTGCCTTTCTTGTATGAGCCCACCTGGCGGACTTCTTCAATTTGCTGGGAAGGGGGGAGAAAGAAAGAAAAAAGATGGGGGAAAATGGGATTTCGGGAAGGTCATTTGGGGGCTCAGTTGGTAAGCTCACAAGTCTGTGTGTTAAAAGCTGGTGAATACACCCTGTCCATCAAGGGCCAAGGATAAGAAAGCCGAAATTCACATAGGAACCGGATTATTGAGTTAATCTACTCTGGGTTTGCAGCAAAGCACAACTGGTGCAGTTTCCACACTGCTAAGCGGCAAAGAAAGGTCGCAATGAATCAAACAGGGTTTCCTGCCTGAGCAGGGGGTTAGACTAGAAGACCTCCACGGTCCCTGCCAATCTTGTTTTCTGTTATTCTGTTCAAACGTGGCCATGGTGTAAATGTAACTGCAGTGAAGTTATAACCTGGAACGCAAAGCAAGAAGCCCCACATAAAAATGTAACTATTCTTAATCTTTGGCCGGCTGAATGCTGGCTTGGTAAACACACCCATTCTCCACGCTCCTACTCACCACTTCAAACGTTCCTGGTGCCACAATCAAGTTGTCGATCACATTGTTGATCTTCGTGACCAGTGAAAGAATGGAGGCCTAATTTGGAAGAGGAGGGGGGAGAAAAAAAGAGCACTTAAAAGGCTTAATTCTCCACCTCTCGGCACGTTTAAAATAGGGAAATTAGACTTGTACTCAGATGTTAAGCTCCTGTCGCCGACTTTAACCCACATATTTTTATTTTGCCCTGGGAGGAACTTGGGGGCCCACCTGTTCAGCGGAGGTTGGAGCAAGATCCTGGTTTCTCTTCAACAGGGCTTCGCTGAAGGAGGTTTCGTCCGGAGCCGGCTTCACCCGAGGGAAAGCCATCTCGCACTGAAGGCAGAAAAATCCCATTAAGGAAGGTGATTTTTTTGGCCCCCCTGCCCACATCTCCTGCCTTTTAGAGCAAACGGTTCAGTTTGGGTTTTTAAAGTTTTCGAAAGTCAGCCACGAGACGTATTTGGGGAGGCAGCCAGACCCACTCACCACGTAGAAGTCGAAAGGGATGTGAGGGACAAAAGGTCGGAACCTGGAACAGAGGAAAGAAGAGAGGTGAGGACTCACACTTACCTCGCCCGATCCATGATGGATCATCTGTGCTGCCTTTCAAGATTTGGGGGGTGGGGGGTGGTGGAGAAGAATTTAAGATCTTCTGCACCAGGTTAATGTGAGAAGGGCGGGGTATAAATGAAATAAATAATAATAAAAATAAAAAATAATAATTAAGAGTCCCCTCCTATCTGCACAGATGGATGGGAAGAGAAGTCACGGGCCAATGTGCTAGGTGGGTTATCAAGTTGGACAGAACTGAAAAAAAATTACTGATTTTGGCTTTCCTGAATTGAATTTCCAGGAATTGAGTATTAGCAGGATCAGGCCTAGAGCCAGGTGCATCTGAGCAACACATGTGAAAGATATTTATATATATATATATGAGTCTATATAGGAGTCTTCTTCCTTGCACAGACTTCACTGGTGATCAAGAAGCAAGCAGGGCAGCTGAGCTGCAGCAGATCCCCCAGGCCTCCATCTCTCCCAAGGCCTACAAAAGGCCCCCCAGGGAACAGCAGAAAGGTAGGCAGACAATGTTAAGTTCCCTTAGCTGCAAAGCGTAGCAGAGTTTATACTTTAGAGTCACAAAGCATGCAAAGTTCTCTCCGTTGCTAGGTTTGCTGCTCTGGGTGCAGGCACCCCTTTGTTAAGCAACCCCCCCCCCACGTGGAATTTACCCGCTGCCAGGGCCTCCTCGAGACCCAAAGCGTCCGCCACGGCCACGGCCTCGGTCGCCCCTGGAAGAAATGGAGGGGAGTGGGAGTTAGCAAAAGTCCAGGCTGCGATTAGTTGTGTCTTCTGCGCATGGTTCACTTACGTAAAGGCTGGGGAAGCACTGCTGGGTGTTGGAGCTTAAGAGGGATTTTTGTATCATAATATAATTATACAATCAACCTGATAATCGCTCTGATCGTTACGTCATAATACAATCATAACGTGATCATCATCTTGATCATTATAACCATAATCATATAATCGTAACAATTACAGTCATACTATAATAATTATAATCATTTTGTTATTACTATTATCACTATCAATGATGTATCAATGTATCATTAACGTGATTATTGCTATTATTATTATGAATAGGAACCATATTATATTATTATAATTATTTATGAAGAATGTGAATAGGGAACCAGCCTCAGAGCCTCCAAGCGCCTCTCCTGCGCCGCAGATGGACTGCTCCTGTTTCTGGAGGCTCTACTTTCCCTCTTTTCCCCCCCCCCACCCGGGACTACAACTCCCATCAAGGCTCTCGCTCTCTCTCTCTCTCGGGGCGATGGGTGTTGTGATCCAGGCGCCGCCTCCCCTCCCGAGCGAAGCTAGGAGGCGGGGACGATGGGAGTTGTAGTCCGGCCGTACCCTTTTCTTCCTCCCCCTCCCTCCCCCCCCCGCACTTCCTCTCGTGCTTTTTCTTCCCCCGCCGAGGAAGGCCTCGATTTCTCCCCCTCCTCCTCCGGCCTCACCTCATGTCTCCGTCAGGGAAGGGACCGTCTCCGCTCCGGCTGAGGCGGGGAAAGCGATTCCCGGCGGCCGCGCTCGGAAGGGGGAGAAAAGCGTGAGGAGAAATCTGAAAGAAAAGCCACCCGGCCTGCTCCAGCACCCGCCGCTTCGCCCGCCTCGCAACAAGCCGCGCCGCGATTGGACGCGCGGCCCAGTAAGAAGGCTCGCTACGGGCTGCTCTGGCCGCTGGCCCGTTTCGGCCAATGGCGGGAGCGGGTTGGGTTTTTTCCCCGCCCTTCTCTGGAAAACCATTGGTCTTTCCGCCTGCCTGTCCCCGCTTCTGCAAACAAGGGGAAGGTAGCCAATGGGAAGGTGGCGAGCGGGAAGCGCAACCAATCCTAACAAGAGTCGTGGGCGGGAGGTTCCCGCCGTCGACGCACGCGCGGCGCGGGAAGCCTGTTCTTTCAAGTCCATTCAAAGAAGAGTTGAAAATGTTTAGTGCGCATGTGCTTTAGTTTTTCATAATAGGTCAAAAGAGGCCACTATCGTCCGAAAAGCAGAGTGGCGCAGCGGAAGCGTGCTGGGCCCATAACCCAGAGGTCGATGGATCGAAACCATCCTCTGCTAGCTAGTCTGATTTTTTTTTCTTTTCCCCCCCTAAATTCTCCAAAACAATTCAACATAAATTCAGAAAACCCCATGCACGTTTTTCTTTAGTCTTCCAATTAGGCGCTTGGCTTATTATTATTATCGCATTTAAGTCTGCGACTTTTGCATTCTGGGCGTCCCTGGGAATGATAGACCCGCAGCCAGACTGGGAAAACTGTTTCCATCATGGATGAGTTTCCTTTCCCCTTTTCTGCATCTGGGTTTCCTTTCTCGGGTCTTTCCACCAGCTCTGCCTTTTTCCACCCCGTCTGCGATTCCAAGTTTTTTTTTATTTTTATTTTAATGACTTATAAGTTTTCCTATGCATTGCGTTATAGGGTGTGCATTACATTGGCAAGCCTAATTGAGTTTAAAACAGATTATTATTATTTTTGTTTTATCTGGGAATTTAGTTGTGCAGAATCTGGGTTTAGGTGGTTGAATATTTTTTAAGAAACTCTGCTTTCCATGTAGCTGGAGAAAGAATCCAGTTTGAACTCAGAAGCTGGCTCAGTTTACCCATCCAGACGGGCTGCTTCTTTTTGCATGATCTCCTGTTGGTGCCTTGATTCTTAAACTAAAAAGCCATTCCTCTTTGTCTTCTTTTTTAATGTTTAATTTTTTCCCCCTTCTCTGGGTGAAATCAGTGCAGAGCAAAACGCCGTCCGGTAGAGGGCGCTTTTGTCCTTCCAGCCGTTTCTTAACCCTTCGGATTCTCCCCCCTTTGGTGCTCAATGGGCGGGGTGGATCCCCTCCCCAACCTGGGCTGATAACTTATGTTTTCCCTGTCAAAACCCTGGAAAAACTTGTTTTTATCTATCTATCTATCTATCTATCTATCTATCTATCTATCTATCTATCTATCTATCTATCTATCTATCTATCTATCATCTATCTATCCATCCATCCATCTATCTATCCATCTATATTTTTCTGTCTAATCTCTAATCTATCATATCTGGCTATCAGCTATCAGCTATCTATCATCTATTTGGCTTCTATCTTATCTATCACATCTATCATCTACCTACCTATTTATTTATTTATTACATTTATTTACCGCTCATCTCATACCCAATGAGTCTAGCATACAATCAGCATTTCTCAATCTTGGCAAGGTGAAAGGACTTCAACTCCCAGAATTCCCCTGCCAGCATATCTGGACTTCAATTCCCAGAATTCCCCACCCAGCGTGTCTGGATTTCAACCCCCCAAATTCTGGCTAGGGAATTCTGAGAGTTGAAGTCCACACACATCTTCAACTCTCAGAATTCCCTAGCCAAAATTTGGGGGGTTGAAATCCAGACAGTTATCAAGGTTAAGAAATAGTGGTTATCAAGGTTAATAGTGGTTATCAAGGTTATCAAGGTTAAATAGAAGTTATCAAGGTTAAGAAATAGTGGTTTAAACACGCTGTGTTCAATGGATTCATCCCTCCGCAAAGCACCAATGGAGAATTCCTAAATTCCCTTATTCCAGATCCTTTTGAAGGACGTTGCGGTGTTGAAGGAAAAGCAGAATTGTGTGTGTTTGCTAGGAACAAGCCGCAACTCTTGGGAAATGTGTTTACCACCCATCTGGGTCCATGGAAGTGTGCTGAGGCTGCTGTGTGTATTTACGCAGAAGTAAATTATTCATCTCATTAATTTCTGACTAGGGGTACATTTGAGCTGCAGCTGAAACTTAGCAGAATCCTGGAAGGTTTACGGGAAAATGTGAAAAAAAGAAGTTTAAAATTTATTTATTGTCTCATTTGATTTTTTTTCTTCTTTTGTCGATCAAATTGGGGAGCCTTTCAAATCCTGGAAAACTGAATCAGCCTTGATACTTTGATTACCTTTTCAAATAAGTCTTTTTTGCTAAAAATGTCAGCGGGATGCTGGATTAATGATCAACCATAATCCCCAATATAGCAAACTCCTTTAAAAAAAAAAAAAAAGGAATCCACTTAAATTACGTGCCCAGGATTTTATCACCTTTGTTTCCAGGCTGGTTGCAGAGGAAGAGAAAAATCAATTTCCTGCCTTGCAGCTTTTTATAAGAGAATTTGGAAACCCAACAAACAAACAAAAAAATGCTTTATAGAATTGTAAAGCGGGAAGGAAACCTAATGGGCATCTAGGCCATCCAGATGCAATGGGCAGAAAAAAACAGTTCAACACTCCTGAAATGGAGGAAGAACATTTTGGAATAAAATGCCATTTAAAATTTCAGAATATTTGAAAGCCTTGGGATGTCTCTGTCTGTCTGTCTATCTATTTGTCTATCATCTCTATCTATCTATCTATCTATCTATCTATCTATCTATCTATCTATCTATCTATCTATCTATCTATCTATCTATCTATCATCTATCTATCTATCTCAATATCTGTCTATCATCTACATCTATCGATCGTCTATCATCTATCGTCTATATCTATCAATCATCTATATATCTGTCTATCATTTACATCTATCAATCGTCTATCAATCATCTATCTATCTATCTATCTATCTATCTATCTATCTATCTATCTATCTATCTATCTATCTATGTCTATCTTTGGCAACAGATAGCTTTGGAAATGGGGTGTGCGTTGCAGAATGAATAAATTCATTGCATTGATAACCTTGTTTCCCCCCCCCCCCCAAAAAAAACAGCCAAGTTGCTTTCAAACAAAATCAATGGGGAGGGGAGAGAGGAGGAAGGAATTGACGTCGTTCCTCCCCCTCCAAAAAAAAATTAGAACCCCCCCCCCGGCACCTGGGAAACCAAGGTCAGCTGTCGGCCAGCGCTTGCCATGTGTCTCCCTAGATTTGTTGAGAGCAGCAAATGCGTTTTTAATCCGTGCCGGAGATTGCAGAGGAGAGAAATCGGACTGACTTTAGGGTGCCAATCCCAATCCAGAGGGTTGGGGGGTTTTTTTTTGAGGGGGGGAGGAGGAGATTCTCTGGGGGCTGAGCCTTGCCCACCTGATGACCCCCTTATTTCTGCCAGGGCTGGAGAGGAGGGACCTTCTGGGCAGGCAAGGGTTAAGCTGCCTGGCTGGTGAGATAGGAAAGCCCTTTGCTGACTCCATGGGAAGGAAAAGAGTCAAAAACGCTGGAGGCTTCACTCATTCCTGCCCCGTCTGAGCTTCGGGAGGGAGGGAGGGAAGGAAGGAGAAGGCGGGCGCTGGAGAACTTGCTGGGCTGGGGACCCCAGGGGATGCCTGGCACGGCCGCCAGATCGCTGGGCGGCTGCTGAAGCCACTTGGGGGGGATCCCTGGCTGTGCCGGAGAGGCAGATCCAGAAGGCAGTGAGTGGGGGGCTTCCCCCCCAATGCAGGGGAGCAGGCAAGTTTGGGTAGCACCTCTGGGTGAGCACCAGGTGCCCGGCTTGTCTCTGGACATGCCACCGCCCAGCTGGGGGCTTTGAGGGAGGAATCTGGGGAGGGGGAAGGCGAGGAATTAGAGTTGGGGTCTCCCTGGAGCCCCCTGCCCCCTTTGGAGCCAGAACTAGGAATCTGAGTCAGAGAAAGGTGGGAATCTTTGGAAGGAGCTTTGGGGATGAGGGCCACCGGGCTGTGGCCCATGGAGGTTGTGGTGCTGGCATGGGCGCTGTCTCAGTCGGGCCAGGCAGCCCGTGCCAACCTGACCCTGGCTGTGGTCCTGCCCCGGCACAACACGACGTACCCGTGGGCCTGGCCACGGGTGGGTCCGGCCGTTGAGTTGGCCATCCAGAAGCTCAACGCCCGGCCTGACCTCCTGCCGGACCACCAGGTGCAGATGATCTTCGGCAGCAGCGAGAACGCCCAAGGGGTCTGCTCGGACATCATGGCCCCGCTGGCCGCCGTGGACATCAAGCTGGCCCACAGCCCCCACGCCTTCCTGGGGCCGGGCTGCGTCTACGCCGCGGCTCCCGTGGGCCGCTACACCAGGCACTGGGGCTTGCCCCTGGTGACGGCGGCGGCCGAGGCCATCGGCTTCGGCAACAAGGGGGACGAGTATGCCCTGGTGACCCGCACGGGGCCCAGCCACGGCAAGCTGGGCGAGTTCGCGGTGAGCCTGAGCCAGCATTTCAACTGGACCAGCAGGGTCATGTTGCTCTACTGGAGTGACAACCTGGAGGAACGGCCGTGCTTCTTCGCCGTGGAGGGTCTCTACATGCAGCTGCCCTCCGTGCAGAACATGACCATCGAAGACGTGCCCTTCATGTCCACCAATTACACGGACCTGGTCCAGTACATCAAGCAGAAAGCGCGGAGTAAGTCGGACACGGCCCTGGGCCCTGGCCATGGGCAGGATATGTCCCCTGCTGGACCATGGGGGTGCTTCTTCGAGACGGGAGGTTTTTAAGAAGGGATTGGACGGGCCTTGGTGGGAAATGGGAGAGGAGTCTCCTGCCTGAGCAGGGGGTTGGACTAGAAGACCTCTAGAGGCCCTTCCAACTTGGTTGTTCTGTTATTCTGCTCTTTTTTTCTTGCTTGCTTCCTTGCTTCCCTCCTTTTTCATCACTGGGGGCTTTTAAGAAGAGACTGGACAGCCACTTGTCTGAAATGGGAGAGGGGTTTCCTGCCTGAGCAGGGGGTTGGACTAGAAGACCTCCAAGGTCCCTTCCAACTCGGTGGTTCTGTTATTCTGCTCTTCTTTTTTTCCTTCCTTCCTTCCTTTTTCTCCCTTTCCCTCTTCCTTCTTCCCTTTCCTTCCTTCCTTCCTTCTTTCTTTCTTTCTTTTTCTTTCTTTCTTTCCTTCCTTCCTTCCTGATTCACTTACCCACCATGTGATCCTCTTAACAACTGCCGTGATTTGCTTACCAACCGTGGCAAAAAGGCCGTAAGGTTAGGAGCGACTTGCTAGCAACGGCAGTTCTGTGAGCCTCTCTTAACAACCCCCTTGCTTAGCCATGGAAATTCTAGTCCTCATTGTGATCGTAATTCAAGGACTGCCTGTGTTAGGGAGGATTGAGCTAAAGCCCCGTGGGGGCCAGCTAAAATTTCAGGGGCGTGCACCCCCTTCCTTCCTTCCTCCTGAAACTTATTCTCCTTAGCCTGGTGTGAGTTTTGTCCTTGTCTGTGGGGTGGTTATTCCGGGCTCCGGCCTCTTTCTCAGGAATGTTCCCAGACGCTCAGACACCCCCCCCTCCTCAAAAGGGACTTGCGGAGCCCGTAAATTTAACCCGAGGAATATCCTACAGAGCTCCGTAAATATGCTGAGTTTTTTCTTTTTTCTTTTTGCAAAATATATATCGCAATTCCGATATCCTCCCAGCCTGAAACAGCTGGCGGGTGAGCCTCCTGGCAGGGAAAGCCAGGAAATAAATATAAATCAATTTATTAGCCCGGCCAGCCCCTGACAGAATGGGACCCCAGGCGTCTGCAGGGGTCCACCCAAAGGCCCCGCAGAGAGCTTTGGGGATGCGACCCTCCCAACTGCGTGCTGAGAAATATATGTGTGTGTGTGTGTGTGTGTGTGTGTGTAGGGACCAGGGGGTGTTGTAACCTGTCCACTTGAGAGGGATCTTTGGACTTTTTTTGCAGGGCTACCTGGGCTGAGGGCAACTTGTTTGAAAATGCAACTCCCGAATGGAGGAATTCTGGCCCTCCTAGCTCCGTTGCATGATTTTGTGTGTGTGTGTGGGGGGGGAAATTGCGTTTGTGTGTGTGTATGTGTGTGTATGAGCAGGCCTGTCGTGCGTAGTAAAGGTCTCCTGCCATTCTCCAACTCCTGCCCTTCGCCTTCGGCTGTTTCCTGCTGATTTTAAAAGCTTGGCCGAGAACAGATTTGTTGGCTAACAAGATCTTTAGGAAGGGAGGGTCCTCCGAGGTCATCTGTCCCACCCCTGCTCTATTCAATGCAAGAAGTCCTGACTAAGCCTCGGTTTCCTGATTTCCGAGGATGGATGTTGGATATGTGTGTGTGTGTGTATATGTGTGTGTGTATATATGTGTCTCTGTGTGTCTCTGTGTATATATGTGTGTGTGTGTGTGTGTGTGTGTGTGTGTACACAAATTTTAAACTTTGGGGGTGTGCCAGGAACAGTGCAAAATAAAAAATGCATAATTTTTTTTTGATTAAAAAAGTGGCTGAAGCCGTGCCAAGCTTTGAAATGGGCATCCTGGACTGGGAAACGGCCTGAGCCCCCCAGCCCAGGTTCGGGAGAAGGACTGAAAATGGCTTTTCCCCTATCTTGCAAGTCCGCAAAACAGGAAAAAGCTGGCTTGGGGAGGGGGGGAGGGGGGGCGGGCGTCTGCTGGGACCCTGCCTGGGGGGCAGAACGTGGCCCTTGACCTTGGTGGCTGCCGGTGGCGGGAAAGACGCTCGGCAGGAAAATAACAGGATGTCACTCGGCCCGAGGCCCAGCGAGCTGCGAAGGACGAAAGCCCAGCCTCACCTCTCTTTGCCCGGGTGTGCAATGGGCATAAAAGGGGTGCCCGCCTGGCCTGGTGCCTTTCCCCCTCTTTATGCGAACGGTGGTAGGGCTGCCAAGGATTGGGAGCAGTCCCGGGCTTGCCAGGACGCCTCAAACCATGATGGTCCCCAATGATGGTTAGTTGGTTAGGTCTGGGGTGCCAAATCCAAACGCATTTGATGGCTCCAGGTTGTTGTTTTTCTGCTGCGGAAGTTGGAAAGAGGTTCTGGATTCAAGACAGAGAGCAGAGAGATCTTTATTCCTTAGGGGATCTTGTGGCAGGGAGTTCCACTGTGCAAAGAAGCTTCCTTCTAGCTTCAGAGAGGTGAAACCGGTCCCCCCCTCCCCACCCAATCTGAATCCTGGTTATGTTTGTAAGATTAAAACCCACTCTGCTTTTCTGCTGGCATAAAGAAGAAGTCATCCTTGGACAAACCCTGAATGGTGGTTTCTTGCCGAGGCTCCAGCTTTTAAGGCTGCCCCTGGGGAAGGGCAAAGGTTTCCTTTTACAGGAAAAAAAATTGAATTTAATTTCATTTTGGGCTGGCTTTCTTTGACCTGCAGCAGGAACCACTTGTGGAGGCAAAAGGGAGCTTCTCCAAATGGCCTCCTTGGCACCGGCTGCGTTTTTCCTCCTCCTCCTCCTCCTCCTCCTCCTCCTCCTCCTCCTCCTCCGCCCCAGCCGGATTGTTTCTCCTCACTGCCCAGGGTTTTGCCAAGTGGGGGGTCCGGCTCTGCCTGGGCAAGGAGGGGGGGGCAGGTTGCTAGGTTTTTATCATGCCCGGCTGCTCGGCTGGCCGGCCCTCCCAACGGGGGAGGCAGGAGCTGCTTCCTTCCAAAGAATCAGCCCAAAGGATTTGTCAAGGCTGGCAAGCCCAGGGGAAGGGAAGAATGGAAGAAGAAAGGAAGAAAGAGGAAGGAAGGAAGGAAGGAAGGAAGGAAGGAAGGAAGGAAGGAAGGAAGGAAGGAAGGAAGGAAGGAAG
>NW_015386518.1:356951-382640 GCF_001527695.2 Protobothrops mucrosquamatus
ATAGAAGGAAGGGAGATGATAGAAGGAAGATGATAGACAGAAGGAAGGAAGGAAGATGATGGATGGAAGGAAGGAAGGAAGGAAGGAAGGAAAAGTCCACCCGTTTGAAAGTCCCTCAAGGTTGAGAAACACCCTCCAGAAAGTGTCCAATTGCCATTATTTTTACACACAGAAAAAAGAAAAGGCGTTCCATACCCAGATTTAACATTTTAAATTTAGAATTTTTAAATTTCTCAAGGGGGGGGGGGTCCAACACAGGCTCAGAAACCAGCTCCCCCTCCCAACCCCCCCTTTTTTTTGCGGCAGACAGACCAAGGGCCAAAGATTGCCCACCTGGCAGAGAGGCCTGAAACCGGATCGGATCCAAACTTCCCAACTCTTTCATGATGTATCAGGAGGGCTGGGGATGATGGGCTTTGTTGTCCGATCACCACACGATTGGGGAAAAAAGCATCGTCGGAAATGAAACACAGATTTCAAAGACCACTCCCCCCCTCTGGCCCGTTTGGCTCTCCCACCCCGTCCCCTTGGGCCAGTTTGTGAGTCGTTGTGCTGCTTCCTCTCCAGTTGTGTACGTCTGCTGTGCCGCCAACATCTTCCGTGCGCTGATGCTCCAGGCGCACCGCGAAGGGCTCACCACCGGCGATTACGCCTTCTTCTACATCGACCTCTTCGGCTCAACCCTCCGCAGCTCCAAATTCCCCGACCGGACGCTCCCTTGGCGACGCGGGGACGGGGACGATGGGGCGGCCCGGGAGGCTTATAAGGTGAGTGAGGGGCGCCAACCTTCGTTGTCCCACCCTGGGTCAAAAAGGCAGGTCTGAAGGCGGTGGGAGAGGAACCATCTGGTCCTGCTTTAGTCGTACGTTTGGCGCCAAGAATTCAGTTTTTATATAAAGATGGGTGGGTGGGTGGGTGGGTGGGTGGATAGATTAGATAGATAGATAGATAGATAGATAGATAGATAGATAGATAGATAGATAGATAGATAGATAGATAGATAGATAGATAGATAGATAGATAGATAGATAGATACAGGTAGATACAGGTAGATACAGGTAGACAGACAGATAGATATATAGAGGATGGATGGAGGGAGAGATGAGAGAGAGACAGACAGACAGATAGACAGATATATAGAGGAGGGAGGAATAGATAGGTAGATAGACAGATAGATAGATAGATAGATAGATAGATAGATAGATAGATAGATAGATATGGATGGATGATAGATAGATAGATAGATAGATAGATAGATAGATAGATAGATAGATAGATAGATAGATAGATAGATAGATAGATAGAGGAATACTGGTCAGGACTATAAACACGTATGTCAGGGAGAAGGGAATCCCGACTCCTTTTGGCACAGGGTAGGATAGAAACACTCCAGCCTTGAATTCGGATTCTCATTTTTGGGGGGGGGGGGGGGAGAGGCAGGCCGGGAACGAGGGGTTGGAGAGTGACCGGAAGGGGCTTGCCTACCGCCAGCCAGCCCGGCCTGCCTTTCTCTCCTCCAGCCTGGCCTGAAAGAGAGGAAGGAAGTCAGATAAATGGGCCGGATTCTGAAGCCGACAAGTTGCCCTATTAATAACACCCCCCCCCCCCGAGAGCTGAAAGTTGCTTTTTTAAACTTAAAAGGGGGATCATTTTGGGGTAGAAGGAGGCAGGTTTAGGAGCTGAAAAAAGAGTTTTTAAAAGGCACCAGACCGTTTCTAGAGAAAGGCTGATCCGCGGCCGTGTTTTTCCCCTTCTTCGTTCAGTAGAACCTCCAGACTCAGGGGCAGTATATCAGGCTAAGTTGCGAGCAATTAACGAAGGCCCAGCAAGAGGCATTTATGGGAGAGGGGGGGGAAACCAAAGGAAATGAGACCAGTTGGCGACCCCACCAGGGACAAAAGTCTTAAATTTGGATTATTTTTCTCGGCCATCGGTCGCTAAACGAAGAGCTTGCCTCTCGGCCGCTAAAGGAACTGGGACTACCTGCAAGGGGAGGTTTCCGGCCCAGACGGGAGGTTGGATCAGATGATCTCTTAGTGTCCCTACTTTCCACAATTCTGCGGACGATCTGCTCTGAGAAACAAGCTCGGCGGAGCCTCCGTGGGTCAGGGAAGTCTATCTGACCCCTTGGAACGGTGGGGGGGGAACTTTGGGGGGGGAAGTAAGCTGCTGAATGACATAAATCAAAGTCGGGCACTTGTCCCGAAGGTTTGCAGAGGGGGGAGGGTCGAAAAACTCCTGGTGGCCGTCGGGGAAGGGAGGATGGGAGTTGTAGTCCATCTCCTGGAAGTGTCTTGAAAACAGGCTGGTGGGCTCGAGTTAATGATGCTAGATAATCTCCCCCCCGCCCCGAATATTGGGGTTAAGTCATTTTGTCCTGCCTCCCTCTTGACCCCCCCACCCCCACCCCCAGGCTGTCATGCTGATCACTTACGCCGAACCCCAAAATCCGGAATACGGCCTCTTTCTCCAGTACATGAAGCGCACCTCCCAGGAGCAGTTTAACTTCACCCTGCAAGACGGGCTGGTAAGGAGGAGACTTGGAAGGGGCCTTAGAGGTCTTCTAGTCCAGCCCCCTGCTGTAAGAGCAGCGGGGGAAAAACCACCCCACATTTTGCTCATATTCGGGGCTGAAAAGTGGCACTCCTCGCACTCGGAACCCAACGCCAGGCTTGATTTCCAGCCTGGGTCCCACCTGGTCTGAGCCTCCAGGCCGGCTTAGCCACCCTGGGCGGGAGAAACGATGCTGGCTTGTAGATCCCGGCTTCCCTTTTGCTCTGCCACGTATCCGACGTGGAAATGACACCACCCAGCGAGTCATCCCTTTGGAGCTGAGTGCAGAGAGGGAATCCAGCAAGGTTCGTAAGCGGGCAAGGTGTGTGCGTTGCGACCTCCTTGCACAACTGCGGGCGCTCCGTCGCTGGCGGTTTTGAAGAGGAGACTAGACAGTCCCGTGCCTGAAATGGTATAGGGGGGGCTGGACTAGAAGACCTCTGAGGCCCCTTCCAGCAGCTCTATTCTATTCTAAAATTCCAAATATTCTAAACGGGAGAGCGGCAATTTAGAAGCCATTGAGGCACCCCGTGAGTGGATTTGGGGCAATCCGGGTCTTGGGATCGAATGGTGCCACCCCCCCACCTGGCCCTCGATGCAGTGGGCCCGATCCCCCACTTTCCCAGCCTTCCTTGCCCACCCCTTGCATCCCGACCCTCTCTAAATTCTCCAGGAAAATTTCATCGCGGGGGCTTTTCATGACGGGGTGATGCTCTACGCCCAGGCGGTAAACGAGACGTTGGCCCGAGGCGGTTCTCTGGCCAACAGCACGGCCATCACGCTCCAGATGCGTAACCGGACTTTCTACGGTCAGTTTCCCTGCAGGCTCTGGATATATTTTTATAAAGCTGGGGGTGGGTGGGATTTCCGCTGAGGAGGGGGCCGTCCGTGGGGGTATAGACCCTTCAGAGGAACCCGGATTAGGTCGAATCGGCCAGAAGGGATCTTAAAAGGTCATCCAGTCTCGCCCTCGACTGATGGGGCCAAGTCCTAGAGCATTTTGGACCCCTTGATATTCTTCCATCGATCGGTATCGACAGCCTAAAATTGGAGAGGTTTAAAAATGTTTATTGGAGGCCGCAGACCCCTTCCTGGGGTCTCCTTGTTAGGGGAAAAAGTCTAACAATTTGGGGTTATTTTATTTTATCATTTTTTTAAAAAAATCTTCCGCCCTGCAGGAATCACGGGGGCCCTGCGGATTGATCAGAACGGGGACCGGGAAATGGATCACACGCTCTGGGACCTGGATCCGGTCAGGGGAGAGTTTGAGGTTAGTGGAATGACGGGGGGTGGGAAACAAAAACAAACCGTGGCTTGGAGTTCCACAGACCCGCTGGGATGTGATGGCGATTTGGATCCTATCAAAATAAATTTTTCTACGCTGTTGTAGAAGAATCTTCTCTAGGGAGACCGACAGATCCACCGGGCGCCTTTTCACTAACTTGCTGAGTTTGTAGTCCGACGCTAAGGTAGCCTGCCTCTGTACGTGGAGGCTTTGCTCAGCCGTTGCAGGAATTGTCTCTCCGATTGGCTCCTCCGTCCACTTGATCCCTTTTAAATGGTCCTGGTGGCAGTGAGTTCCAAAGATTAACTCCCTGTTGGGTTACGGCAGTGTTTCTCATCCTTGGCAACTTTAAGAGGGATGGACTTTAACACCCAGAATCCCCCAGTTTGCTTTAAGACAGATAGACTTCAACTCCCAGAATTCCCCAGCCAGCTTGCTCTGAGACGGGTGGACTTCAATTCCCAGAATCCCCCAGTCAGATGGTTGGCTGGGGAATTCTGGGAGTTGAAGTCCACCCCTCTTAAAGTTGCCAAGGTAGAGAAAGACCGAGTTAAGGTTGACATTGCCCAGCCCCAAATCAAAGGAAATTCGTCTTATTTCCCCCCTGGCCTTTCTCTCTCCGCAGATCGTGGCCAATTACAACGGGACCACCAAGAAGATCGAAATGGTCCCGGGAAAAAGGATCCACTGGCCGGGTGACGCCATCCCGAGAGATGTTCCCTTTTGCGGTTTTGAGAATAACAACCCACTTTGTCAGAAAGGTGCAGCTTTGGGGTGACATGGAAAGAAACGGGGTTGATCTGAAGCCACTAGAGACTATGGAACTCCCTTCCACTTGAATTGTGGACTGATATGCCACAGGGAAGGAGGGGGGGGGCCAAGAGACATCAAATATAGATGTATTTATTCCGGGATTTAAACCACCTTGACTGAGCCGGCTTGGAGGAATTGGGGTTTGTTTTTCAAGGGGTTTAAATTTGGATAATGGAAGCCACCAAATTGGGATCAGTTTCACAAGACTCTCCGTCCTCTCTTTTTATTTTTTATTTTTCCTTCTCCCACCCAGCCTCGTTTTCCTTGCTGGAGATCTTGTCGCTTGTGATGACTTTGCTTCTGTTTGGCATCATCGTCACGGCCTTCTTTGCGTACCGGTGAGTGGGCAGGATTGATCCCGCCCAATGGAAAACCGAGTTTTCTGCTTCGGGTCTGGGATCCACTTGATTTTCAGGCGGGATATTCATGACTGGTTGATCGTTTATGCAAAGCCAATTCTGAGCAATTCTGTTTAAAGCAAAGTCGATTCTGAGCTGCTAATTAACTGGAAGATTTTATGAGATGGGGTGGGTCGCGGTGGGGGAAATTGTGAGACTCTGGATCTTTCAACCATCTGAACTGGTGTGGTGGGAATGACCTATTTGCAAAATTAAAAAAAGGAAGAAAATTGAGGGACGGGCCAACCATACTTTTCTGCCTTGGTGTGTTTTCCCATGTGGTTAGGAAAATGAAGCTGGAGAAGGAGCTGGCTTCCGAATTTTGGCGTGTCAGCTGGGAGGACGTGCAGTCGAGCAACCTGGAGAAAAATCTACGCAGCACGGGCAGCAAAGTCACACTCTCGCTGGTGCGTACCCCGCCTTTGTTGGTCTCCCGATCGGACTGCCTCTTCTTTGTGCGTTTCAATTTTTTTTTTTTAAAAAAAGGTGCTTTTGGACTCTGCACTAGGTCCTCTCCCTGCTTGCATAGCCCTTTATACACATCCCCTTGGTGCAATGCATACACCACCCCTTAGAGGTAGGCCTGTAGGACCCTTGTAGGGTGCAAAACAGGTTTGGGATGTTGTCAAAGCCCACAGACCCAAACCCAAACGTCCCAAGGCTGGGATCTCTTTTCAAGAGCTTGGAAAGAAGTAAAACCTTGATCACTTTGGAGGGGGGGGTTCTCCTGCAAAAAAGGGGTGTCCTCCCCTGTTTCCCACCTCTTTATTTATTTTTTTTAGCGAGGCTCAAATTACGGATCTTTGCTGACCACGGAAGGACAATTCCAGGTTTATGCCAAGACAGCTTATTATAAAGTAAGCTTCGTCTCAGATCGTTGCGGTCGGAAAAGGGGAAGGCCCTGGGATTGAGGGCAGGGGTCTTTGGGCAAGGTCACCCCAACATTGGGGGTCTTTGGGGGGGTCTCTTCTTTTCCCCAACACTGGGTCACCATCCTCTTTTTTTCCAGGGGAACCTGGTGGCTGTGAAGCACATGAATCAGAAGCGCATCGACCTGACGCGGGATGTTTTGTTTGAGCTGAAACACGTAATTAGATTTTATTCCTCCTCTTTGCTCTGTCTGTCTGTCTATCATCTCTCTCTTATCTCTCTCTCTCTTATCTATCAATCTGTATCTATCATGTATCTATATATCTCTCTCTATCTTCTATCATCTCCCTCTATCTCTACCTTCCTTCTTTTCTCCCTTCCCTTCCCCTTTTTATTTTTCCTCCCTTCCTCTCTTCCTCCTTTCTTCCCATTCTTTCTTTCCTTCTCCCCCTCCTTCTTCCTTTTCCCTCCCTCCCTCCCTCCCTCTTTCTTTCTTTCTTTCTTTCTTTCTTTCTTTCCTTCCTTCCTCCCTTCCTCCCTCCCTCCCTCCCTCCCCCCCTCTCTCTTTCTTTCTTTCTTTCTTTCTTTCTTTCTTTCTTTCTTTCTTTCTTTCTTTCTTTCTTTCTTTCTTTCTTCCCCTTCTCCTCCCCTTCCCAGGGATCCTACAGGAGGCGGCTGGGCAGCCTCAACTGGCTCATTAGCAAGAAGGAGAGAGAAGGGGGGGGGCGAGGAGGGGGCTGGCACCGGGACTTGCCCCCTGCACCAGAGCGCCTGACTCATTAGCGAGGAAGCAGGAGGCCGATAGCCATCTGCTCCCCGCTTAATGAGCCACGGAGCATCTCTGCTGGGAAAGCCACGGAGCCCAGCCAGCCCTCCGCAAGGAAGGAGATAAGCCAGGATGAGACCTTGGCTGGGCGCTGGGCAGACACAATGGCTGGGGATTAGCAGCCCGGCGGAAGGGGAAGTGGAGTCAGGCACCGGCTGGCTTGGGGGCGACCCAGGGCCCACCCGTGACGTGACGGAGACGGAGTCCAGCCCTTCCCCGGTCAGGCGGGTGGCCGTCCAGAGGATGGTGCCAAGGCCGCCACCTGGCCAGCCAGCATCCAGAGCTTTTCTGCCCATCGGTAGCGAAGATGGACGGGACGTGGTCCACCAGTTCCCGCAATCCTACCGCAAAACCCCCTCCAGAGCCAGCCTCAGTGTTTTCAGGCCGCCACGAACAAGCCAGCATGCCAGAGCTTTGCCCGCCCTCTCTTGAGGAAGCCTCTTTGGGCACAAAGCAGGTGGCTCAGTTTCCTCCAGGCGACGTGCACAGCCCTGTTTGTAAACTGGGTTTCCTCCAGGTGACGTGCAAATCTGGGTTTCAGAAGTAGGTTTCCACCGGGGGACGCGCAAACCTGGGTTTCGCCCAGGTGAGGTGCAAACTAAATTTTCTACTGGGCCCACAATACCCCAGAGTGGGATTTGCAAGCGTGACAGAGTGTGGGTGTGTGGGTGTATGTACACCAGCGAGACTAAGGGAGTTTTTTTTTCCCTCTCCAGATGAGAGACGTCCAGAATAAGCACTTGACCCGTTTCATCGGCGCCTGCATTGATCCCCCAAATATCTGCGTTCTGACGGAGTATTGCACCCGTGGAAGCCTGCAGGTACCTAGGGGTGTGCAAAAGAGAGAGAGAGAGAGAGAGAGAGAGAGAACAGGAAAAGGGCTGGGGGGGAGGCGTGTGTGTCGGAGAAGGGCTGGAGGCCAAATCTTCTGGCATTTTTCTCTTCCTCCTCCTCCTCCTTGTCCGCCCTTTTTAAAAATTATTTTCATTCCAGGAAGAGGTAGACGAAGGGTCAAGAGGCGTTAATAAAACCCTAGACACTAGCAGTTTTTGGAAGGGCTGTTTATCTCCGGCTGAAAAGAAACGGCAGAGCTGGAAGGGACCTTGGAGGTCTTCTAGTCCAACCCCCTGCTCAGGCTAGGAGACCCTCTACCCTTTCAGACCAATGGCTGTCCAGTCTCTTCTTGAAAGCCTCCAGTGGTGAGGAAGGAAGGAAGGAAGGAAGGAAGGAAGGAAGGAAGGAAGGAAGGAAGGAAGGAAGGAAGGAAGGAAGGAAGGAAGGAAGGAAGGAAGGAAGGATAGAATAACAGAACCTTGGAGTCTTCTAGTCCAACCCCCTGGAGGAGGAGGGGGACCTAGACCATTTCAGACAAGTGGTTGTCCAATCTCTTCTGGAAAACCTCCAGCGACGGAGCATCCACAAATTCTGATGGCAACTTCTGCTCCACTGATCAATTGTCCTCCCTGTCGGGAAGTTTCTCCTTAATTCCAGGTTGCTTCTCTCCTTGATTAGTTCCCATCCTTTGCTTCTTGTCCTGCCTTCAGGGGCTTTGGAGAATGACCCCTCCCCTCTTCTTTGGGGCAGCCCCTCAAATATTGGAAGACTGCCACCGTGTCCCCCCAGTCCTTCTTTTCATCAAACCAGACACGCCCGATTCCAGCCACCTTTTTCCTACGTTTTAGCCTCCAGACAAACCATCTTCGTTTCTCGATTAGCAAAGCTGGTTTAGGGTTCCTCTGCCGAGGAAGGAGGGCAGCCTGCCTTCTCTGGTCCGGTTGGGCACGGGGCCAAGGAGAGGGCGGGCGGGCGGACGGACGGAGGGACGGATGGAGGGTGGGCAAGCAAGCATTTTTAATTAAAAGAGGACTCGGAGAAACTGCCTGGAGCGGGCAGCTAATTCCAGAGAGGTGATTTATGACACGGGGGATGAGTCTGTTTGTGTGTCAAAAGAACAGCGATTTCTACATGCCAAGGTTTCCGGCTGGTTGCTGCAGATAAATTTTTGCAAAAGAAAGGCGGGGAAGAAAAAAAGAAAAAAAAAAGGAAAAACTGATAAAGGACGCAACTAACCGGGTGGGTAAAGAATGGATAGGAGAGCAAAGAGAATATTGGATTTTTTTTTGTCTTTTTCCAGGCCCAAATAGAGAAGCTGGAAGGATCATAATATATATATATTATCTCTCTCTCTCTCTCTCTAGTTCTCTCTTTCTCTCTCTCTCTCTCTCTCTCATCTATCTATCTATCTATCTATCTATCTATCTATCTATCTATCTATCTATCTATCTAGAGTTCTCTCTTTCTCTCTCTCTCTCATCTATCTATCTATCTATCTATCTATCTATCTATCTATCTATCTATCTATCTATCTATCTATCTATCTATCTATCTATCTATCTATCTATCTATCTATCTATCTATCTACCTACCTACCTACCTATCTATCTATCTATCTATCTATCTATCTATAGAGAGAGAGAGAGAGAGAGAGAGAGAGAGAGAGAGAGAGAGAGATTTAATGGAAGAATTGCATCATATCCAAAAGGGAATAGAGACTAAAATCAGAGATAAAAGAGGAGGAAAAGCAATGCGAAGCGCTAAAGAAGAAAGAGAAGGAATAGAAAAAAGAAAAAAAATTAAATATAATATTTCCTGTTTCTAATAGAAATACAGGAAATACAGTTGAACCCAAAATTTATGGAGACATTTGTTAAAGTGAGTTTTGTCCCCTTTTACGACTTGGCTTGCCGCGGCTGTTAATTGAATCACTGCAGTTCATAAGTCAGTCCCTCTGTCGTTAAGTGAATCCGGCTTCCCCCCCCCTTGGCTTTGCTTGTCAGAAGGCCGCAAAAGGGGATCACGTGACCCCAGGGGGACGCCGCGACCGTCATAAATACGAGTCAGTTGCCGAGTGCCTGAATTTTAATCAGCATTACAATGATGTTGCAAAGGCCATAAGTGTGAAAAAACGGTCATAAGTCCCTTCGTTTCAGTGCCGTTGTGACTTTGAACGGTCACTAAATGAAACCGTCGCAAGCTGAGGACCAGCTGTGGAAGACAGACTATTTAAAGAAGGGATTTCCGCTCTTTCTTGCAAAAGATACAAGCCAAGTAATGTTTTTCCACCCCAGAGCGCTGCTGTGACTTCAAAGTGGTCATTAAAGAACAGTCGTAACCTGAGGACTGCCTCGTAGTGGGGCGAAAGGAAGCAGAGAACCGCTTTGAAATGACTTGTAAGCCCATGTTCCTCTCCCCGTCCGTTTAGGATATCCTGGAGAACGACAACATCACCTTGGATTGGATGTTCCGCTATTCGCTCACCAGTGACATCATCAAGGTAACCAAATTGCTTGCTTGCTTTCTTGCAGACGTTTCATGACCCAACTAGGTAATCCGATCAGTGCTAGAAGAACATTTGCCCCAAACTCCACTAGCACTGATGAGGTTACCTAGTTGGGTCACGAAACGCCTGCAAGAAAGCAAGAAAGCTCAGAGAGCACCAAAGACCCCTCAAACCTTGCTTTGCCATCAAGAACACAACTGCAGTGGTGGGGGGGGGAGTGGACTAGGATTCGTGGTGGGCCTGGAGATTTGGCCCAGGATCATGGAGCGGGGAGTTCCCCTGATGTTCTCTCCTCTCCTCTCTTGCACCCGCCCGTCTTCTCTCGGCCTCAAGGGGATGCTTTTCCTGCACCACAGTGTGATTGCCTATCATGGCAACCTGAAATCGTCCAACTGCGTGGTGGACAGCCGTTTCGTGCTGAAGATCACCGATTATGGGCTGGAGAGCTTCCGCCAGGTGCCCGAGACCGACGACTCGCACGCCCTCTTTGCCAGTGAGTTGTCCTCTCGGAGAGCGCAGGGGGGGAAAACGAGAGTTGCCAAGGGCACAGATTTTGTCCCCACGTACAACAGTTGTACATGGAAAGCCGGCCGTAAGTCGCTTTTTGTTGTGACTTCAACAGTCGCTAAGCGAGTGCTCGTACGTCGAGGACCACCTACACAGGATCCTTCTCCTGGCCTGCTGGATCGAAGCGTCTTTAGCCCCGTCTGACTCCAGTTCCCTGTTTTTTTAGAGAAACTCTGGACGGCCCCTGAGCTCTTGAGGTTGGACACCCCCGCCTGTCCGGGAACTCAGAAAGGGGATGTCTACAGTTTTGGTATCATTTTGCAAGAAATCGCCCTCCGCAACAGCGTCTTCTACGTGGAAGGGGTGGATCTGAGTCCTAAAGGTGAGAAGGGAATGGAAAAAAATCCCAATTTCCTTGGATGAAATTGTACGATTTTGATCACATTAACGTAATCTGTCCTCGTTTCTCGCGGGAAAAACAAAATCTCGTTTCTCGCGGGAAATCTGAAATCTCTCCTCGTTTCTTGCGGGGAATCTGAAATCTGTCCACGTAATCTGTCCTCGTTTCTTGTGGGGAATTTAAAATCTGTCCACGTAATCTGTCCTCATTTCTCACGGGAAGTAACATCTGCTTTGGAACTCCTGGGAGTGTGCAAAACCTGTGCAATTTTTTAAAAGTTTGGGTGAGGTTCCTACATCTTTTTTTTTTTTACTCCCAGGCATCTCTTAATCTCCTCACTTCTCCCCACATTTTTTTGGCCCTTTCCAGAGATTATTGAGCGCGTCACGAACGGGGAACAGCCCCCCTTTCGCCCCTCGACGAATCTGCCCTCCAATCTGGAGGAGGTGGTCCATCTCATGCAGAGATGCTGGGCTGAGGACCCCCAGGAGCGCCCGGATTTTCAACACATCAAAGGCATGCTGCGGAGGTTCAACAGGTAGAGCGTGGGGTGGGGGAAGCGAGGATAGGATGGGGTGGATTTCCCGGCAGGCTTTGAGGATCAAGAGGTGATTTGAGGAGATTTGCTGAAAAGATGAGGCGAGAAGTGGAGTTGGCCCAACTTCCAGACCTGGGACACAGATAGGACTAGAAACTTGGTTTGTCTCTGGCCGGGAAGCAGATTTGACGGCTTCGGCCTCTGAATTTTGATGGCAGGGAAAACAGCTGTAACCTTTTGGATACACTGCTGTCACGGATGGAGCAGTATGCCAACAACTTGGAGGAACTGGTGGAGGAACGGACACAGGCCTACCTGGAGGAGAAGCGCAAAGCTGAAGCCCTGTTATACCAGATTTTACCCCAGTAAGTCCACTTCTCCTCGCGATCTTAGCGGTTGCTGCCTAATAGAGCCTTCCTGGACAGGAATGGTCTATCTTTGCATTCCAGAGGTTGGGGCTATAGCCCCGGGGCTTTGATTCGCACTTCTTAGAGACATCTCTGACCGAGACAAATTTTTACCTTGACCAACTTTCAGTTCGATGTGGGTGCGATGAGACTCCTTTGCGCAGGGTGAGAGTTAAAATGGGAAGAGGCCCCTAGCCTCTTTTCTTTTCGGCCTGCCAACTTTGATTCGCCCAAGAAAGAGATTTATTTATTTATTGGTTTATGAAATGTATATGCCGGCCATCTATTGAGGGAGGGATCCTCTCTCTCTGCACTTTCTTCATTTCTCACGTCCAACCGTGAAAAACTACAACCTTCGGAATGGGATGGGAGGAATAAGGAGGCCCAGTAATGCCAAGATGGGGGAGACAGGGTGGTTTGGAAGGGGGGCAACATCCGGTCCACCCTCCCCAAAACCTGTCCTCAGAGGCCAGACCTCGGTCAGCTCTGGCCAAGCCAGGATGTTGCACCCATTTGATTTCATACTGGCCCCTGCCCGAATTGATTTGTGGCCATGACGTTGTGTCCTTCCTGTCCAGCTCGGTGGCCGAGCAGCTGAAACGGGGGGAGACGGTCCAGGCGGAGGCCTTTGACAGCGTCACCATCTACTTCAGCGATATTGTGGGGTTCACCGCCTTGTCGGCAGAGAGCACCCCCATGCAGGTAAGTGGGATGGTTGGTGGTGGCAGGGAGGACTTAGAGGAGCTGGTCAAGTCTCGTCTGGCCTCAAGTGGACTGGAAACGATCCCGCAAATCTTGGCTGCCTCTGGTTTCATCCTTTGGGAAGATAACAGCGTGGCCTCATTGAAAAGACCCTCGCATTGCCCTTGTTTCCCCCCCTTTTTATTTTCCCAGGTGGTGGCCTTGCTGAATGACTTATACACCTGCTTTGATGCCATCATTGATAACTTTGATGTCTACAAGGTGAGCAGGGTCTTGGTACCCTTCTCTCACTCACTCCCTCTCTCTCTCCCTCTCATCTACCAGTCACAATCTCCATTCATTCACCCTGTATGTCTATTATCTGTTTCCTTCCTTCCTTCCTTCCTTCCTTCCTTCCTTCCTTCCTTCCTTCCTTCCTTCCTTCTTCTCAATCTATCATCTATCTCTGTTGTCTGTCTATATCATCTGTCTGTCTGTCTGTCTGTCTGTCTGTCTATCATCTATCTATCTATCATCTATCTATCTATCTATCTATCTATCTATCTATCTATCTATCTATCTATCTATCTATCTATCTATCTATCTATCTATCTATATCTATCTATCTATCCAGTGCTTTTTTTCTAAAAAAAAAAAAAAAGGTGCCGGAACTCACACACGTCATACAACCCGCCTTGCCTACCCTACAAGGTTCCATCCAAAAAAGGTGCCGGAACTCCGTTCTGGGCGTTCTATGAGAAAAAAAGCCCTGTATCTATCTATCCATCTATCCCAGAATTCCCCAGCCAGCTCTGGAATTCTGGGAGTTGAAGTCCACACACCTTAAAGCCACCAAGGTTGAGCACCGTTGCTCTTTTCCTTCTCCAGGTGGAGACCATCGGGGACGCTTACATGGTGGTGTCCGGTTTGCCGGTCCGCAACGGCCGACTCCACGCCCGCGAGATTTCCCGCATGTCCCTGGCACTCCTGGAAGCCGTTCGCAACTTCAAAATTCACCATCGGCCTGAACAGCAACTCAAGTTGCGGATTGGGATCCATAGTGGTGAGGAGCCGTTTGTGTGTGTGTGTGTTTATCACAAACACAGGGGTTAGTGTGCAAGAGACCAGAAGTTAGATCATGCAATTATGGTGCTTCAGAAGTCAGTAGATCTGACGTACGCAGTCGAGATGTTCACCCAGTTTCTTGCAGGGTCTAAATGTTGATGAGCTTTGACAGACCGTGAAGGTTGACTGTGAAATGACTCTTAAACTATGATTTGCATGTTGTGATTTCTCCCGCATTGACAAAGGAGGCCTTGGGGTTGTGACTTTGAATGGTAGTTCTCCAACAGACATTCTAGGATTCTCAGGGAAGGGAGGAGAAAACGGGAAATAGCCACAAATCAGGGTTTGATGGCACCCCGGAAATCTAAATCATGGCCTAGAACAGGGATAGGCAACCTCGGCTCTTTTATGACTCATGGACTTCAACTCCCAGAATTCCTGAGTCAGCTATGCTGACTCAGGAATTCTGGGAGTTGAAGTCCATGAGTCATAAAAGAGCCGAGGTTGCCTACCCCTGGCCTAGAATCAGCACTTCAGTTCTCACAAGTTCTCATTCTGTTCATCTCTGAAACCGACCTTCAGAGCCAGATCCTTCACAAGCCAGGATAAGAGGAAACAAAAAAATCCACTGTAATTCCTGGCTCAATCTGAATATTGTGGTTTCAAGACTGGTCCTTATAGACAGGCCAAAGGATGTGGTTAGAAATGTTGGCCATCTCGTTGACCCTCCTGGCCCATCATATTTTCTTCCTCAAGGTCCAGTCTGCGCAGGAGTTGTAGGCTTGAAGATGCCTCGTTACTGCCTCTTTGGAGACACGGTCAACACAGCTTCGCGCATGGAATCCAACGGCGAAGGTAAAGAAGAGGGAGAAGGAGGAAGAAGGTGGGGAATGGAATGGAATAGATCAGGGGTCTTCAAACTTGGCCCTTTTATGACTTGTGGACTTCAACTCCCAGAATTCCTCAGCCAGGCATGCCTGGCTGAGGAATTCTGGGAGTTGAAGTCCACAAGTCATAAAAGGGCCAAGTTTGAAGACCCTTGGAATAGATGTTTGGCGTGTCCCACACCAGCTGGAAGCTTGTAGGTAGCTAAGGAGATGGTGGAATAACTGACCTAGGAGAAGACTTTGAGGCTACTTGGTGGAGGACAATTTCCGCTGAGCCTGTTGAAGCAAGGTAGAAGCAAGGTGGAGGGAGAACATCTTGAGAAGAACCAATGAAGGCCATCTCCTTCATTGTTCCATCCAGTGGTCCTTCAGGAGTTCTTCTTGCTGGGATGGCCTACTAGTCTCCATCTCTGCTTCCTTTCTCCAGTTCCATTCCTTCTAATCCAGATATTCTGTCCAGCTGTTCTAATGCACCTCTCTGGTCATTACAGCGTTGAAGATCCATTTGTCGGCGGCCACCAAAGGCATCCTGGAAGAGTTTGGGTGTTTCGAACTGGACCTCCGAGGAGACATAGAGATGAAGGTGAGGACGACGTCTGCTGGGTTGAAGGTCCTCGCTGCCTCTGGGTCCTGCATTTTTCGTGGTTTCTTCGGTCCCTGGGTGGCCGATGGCTCTGGAGGGACCTTCTGCCTGGACTCTGATAGACCTTCTTTCCTCCATCTCTTCCCTACTCACAGGGCAAGGGGAAACTCCGGACGTACTGGTTGACGGGCGAACGGGTCAGCAGCACCCGAGGGTGAGGAGAAAACGGAGAAGACGCTCACTCCTGCTTCCTTCAAGGAGATCCACCTTCTTAGTGGAGGGGCCCGGACTGTCCTTGGAGAACTTATTGGCTTGGAGTTGAGGGCACCACGGATGGACCTCAGAGGACTATCCTTGCCCCCCTGTCCAATTTCCCTTTCGCTTCTGCATCACCCTGCAAATCTGGTCCCCAGGTCCAAAGATTGTGTAGGAGATCAGGAGATGATCAGGAAGCGGCCTTCTTCTCTACCTGCATGGTGGGAAGTGCTGGAGAAGTTGGCTTGAGGCCCATCATTTATAGGGGCCACCCCCTCATCTTTTCTGGGAACGTTGGACGTTTGGAACTTCTGTGGTCGAGTCAACGTCACAATTAAGGCAGGCCCGGACCCTACACAACTCTTGTGACAGTATGCACACTCCCCCTGGGAGTTCCTGGGCGCTGCAGATTTTACAATAAATGGAACGTATAGGTCAACTCCCTCGGTTATTTTTGGTTGATGTGATGCCCGGAGAGACTCTTTTTCTCGTCTTAAGCTTCGGGAGCCCCCTCCTCATTTCGCTTTTGTGGCTGTGCGGCACTCTGCACGTGCTCTAAAGTCCCAGTTGCAGCTTTGCGAAACTTGAACGTCGAATCGGAGGAGCTAAAACGGTGCCCCGTAGATTTCAAGAAAGGGAAGGGAATGTGTATATATATATATATATATATACAGGCCGTCCTTGACTTAACAAGAGTTCATTTAGTGACCGTTCAGAGTTACATCGGCAGTGAAAAAAGTGACCGGTGACCGTTTTTCACACTTAAACGACTGCCAAATTCAGACACTCGGCAACTGACAAAAGTGTGCAAATCACGTTAGGATTGGTGCCCTTCCCCCCCAAAAAAAGCGAGGTCAGAAACCCAACTGCAGCTTGAAAAGGGAGAAAATGGCGCTTGCTTTTTTAAAAACACATTTCCAGCGTCCTGCTTTTCTTTTTTCTTTTTTTTTAAAAAAAGGATGCTGTTACGCATCCGAGGGAAAAAAGGATAATTAAATGACCCTTTTTTTTTCATTTCCTCTGGGCTTGTTCACAATTGCATTACTTAGCCTCTGCAAGAAGATTTATTTCCCTGGTGTGTGGAAAACATCTTCAGTATTTTTGAACGGCTACAAATCACAGCTTCTAAAGAAAAAAAAAAGCTGGGATGGATATTTGTGGGCTGCTCGGAGGTTTGGTTTTTAAGCATCAAAGGTTAATAATTGCCTTTTAACATCTTCTCTCTGAAGGCAAAGCCCTCGTAATTTTATTAGCCTTCAAACTTTGGTTTAGCTGGAATTGGAATGGCTTAGTTAGTGGTAGGCATTGTGGAAATATTTTGAAATTATTTGCTTTTAAGGAACCAGCTCCAATATATTTTTTCGCCCAAACAGCCTGTTTTGATTCGTTTCTCTGTCGGAATAATTCCTTTCAAGTTTCCTTTTCCCCCCCTAAATGCTTGTTTATTTGAAATATAAATCTAAGTGTTCTTTTTTTTTTTAAAAAAAAAATGATATTCAAGGCTATCAGAGATAAAACAGACAGCAGGGGGGGGAGATAGATTCAAAGGGAACAAAATAGTGATATTAGTAATATGGATAGTCCTCAACTCAGCAATCACAATTTGAGCCCAAACTTTCTGTGGCTAAGCGAGACAGTTACCGGTAAGTGACTTTTGCCCCATTTTACGACCGTTCTCGCCACAGCTGTTAAGTGAATCACTGCAGTTGTTAAGTTAGTGACCCAGTTGTTAAGTGAATCTGATTTTCCTATTGACTTTGCTCGCCAGATCGCAAAAGGGGATCGCCTGACCCAAGACACTGCGACCGTCATAAATATGAGTCAGTTGCCAAGCATCCAATTTTGATCACGTGATCACTGGGATGATGCAATGGTCATAAGTGTGAAAAAAGGGTCATAACAGTCACTTTTTTCAATGTAACTTTGAACGGTCTCTAAATGAATGGTTGTAAACCGAGGACCAGGTTTAATGCCCACAAATCTAGGAATGATCAAATAAGGTTCTGCCACTTTGCATAAATGTAGGCATGCTGATGGCGATAAATCTGGGTATTTTTCCTCCAATATATATATGCAAATACATATATATACATGCATATATATTATATATATGTGTATACACACACACGCACACATCCAAATTAATACTATACACTTTATTGTAAACCACTCAGGGTCATTTATGCATTGATGAGATGGGCTGAATATAAATTCGATGAATAAATACCATTGGGAATTTAATTTAATGAAACGTTGTGGCAACCACTTTGCATAGCTTGCATGCACACGTGCCTGTTGACACGCATCGACTTGCACTCTAATGATTGTGAGAACGCGCGCACTGGTGTAGCTATGCAGAGATCGGGGCAGGGTTTTTCTTGCAGCTCTGAGAGGGGAAGGGATGCAGAGGTCAAGGCACAAAAGGGATTCAAAAGCGCGGCTCTTAATGCGGAGCAACTGCGCCTTAAGGCGGCCGTCCTCTTCAAAAGGACGCGAGAGCGCATGCGCGGCGAGTTCTGAAGGAGGCTATGGAGGCAGTCCCCAAAAGGAGGGGGAAGCCCTAGCGCATGCGCAAAGGAGAACGGGCATGGTTTCATAGAGCTACGAAATGTGTAGAGAAGCTCCATGCTCTTTCATAAAGCAGATTGGCGATGGGTGTCACTGTCTTTGTTATTGTATTGTTATCTGCTGTAGATAACTGTATATTAACTGCAAAGCAGTAGTATATTTGAATATAAAGGTTATCTTATTTTCTACACCTATAGACAGCCATAATCACTAACCCGGAAACGAGTTCCCGACAAGGAAGGTTGCTGCTCTCCACGTTTCCTAAGTCTACGTCCTCCTCCGAGTGGCATTCCAGATCCCTCCCCCCCTTTTCCCCGCCCCGCCTCTCCCTCATTGGCCCGCCGGGAGGGCGCCTGTCACTCTCCGCCGCCTTCGAGCTACGATAGGCCGGAGGAGGGCGAGGAGGCGGGCGCCTGGGAAAGGAGGCCACTTCCGGCCGGGCCGTTTCCTTCGCCCGCTCCCTCACACACTCGCTCGTCCCCCAGCTCTGACTTCCGGTCTTGTGCTGCTGGGTGGGGGGCGAGGCGGCGCACGCTCCCCCCTCCCTTTTCTCCCCCCCCACAGGCGTAGAGCCCCCCTCTTTTCTGTACCCCCTTTTCGTCGCCCCCGAAAAAGGGCGCAGCGCCTCACCAGAGGCTCCCCAACCAGCCCCGCCACTCAAGCCTCGCCTCCTGGGGCGGAAGCCCCGCCCCCGGGAGCCCCCAGCCCCTAAGCCCCGCCCCTTAGGAGCAGGACAGCCCCCCCCTTGGCCCATCACCCTTGAAAGACCCCCCCCAATTCAGTGGTTAAACACAACCTAATATAGACCCCCCCATAGTAGCTGGAGCCCCCTCCCCAAATAGGGAGCCCCCTCTATTGCCCCCCAGGCTGAAAAGTGGGCCTGCCCCCCCCAACAGGGAGATAGGGGGTGTCCATGTGGCGAGGGGGGGTTAGGCTAGGGCCCCCCTTGTCTGCACCCCCCCACTGACCCCCCCTCCAGTGGGTGCTCTCCATCCTCCCCCCAAAGCCTGGGGGGGTGAGTGGGGGGCTCCCCTGTTTCTTGCCCCCTCCCCTTCCTAACCCCCCCCGGGGGAGAGGGCAGAGGCTCGCTGAGGGGCAGGAAGGGGGGGCGCCCCCCCTCTCCCCCCCTATGGAGATGCAGAAGGGCAAAGGGGGCTCCGGGGCTGCGGCTGGGGGGGCTGCAGGAGGAGGAGGAGGAGGAGGAGGAGCAGGAAAGCTGCTGATCTACACCAGCCTGGATGCCAAGGATGAGTTGGAAGAGGTGGGTATTTGGGGGGGGGGCTCTCCTGTGAGTGGGCAGAGAGGAGGGGGCTTCTCAGGCTCTGCTTGGCCTCCCCAGGCTGGAAGAGCTGAGCCTGAGGAGGCTGCAGGGTGCTTGGTTTTGCCATTCTCCTCCTTCCTTCTTCTTCCTCTTCCTCTTCTTCCTCCTCCCCCTTCCTCTTCCTCCTCTTCTTCCTCTTCTTCTTCCCTCTCCCCCTCCTCTCCTCCTTTCCTCCCTTCTTCCTCCTGCTGTCATCCTCATCACCCTCATCGCCTTCCTCCTTCATTTTTCTCTTCTATTCCTCCCTCTCCTCCCTCCCTCCCTCCCTCTCCTCCTACTGTCACCATCTTCCTCTCCTTCTGCCCTCCTTCGTGTTTCTATTTCTTCCTCTTCCTCCTCTTCCTCTTTCCTTTCCTTTGCCCCTGGATGGTCAGGGACCCCTTTCCAACAAACAGCCCAGAAACCAGAAGTTTTGCCTGGCTTGGCAGGGCTGCCTCCTCCTCCTCCTCCTCCTCCTTTGCTCTCTCGGCCTCTTTGGCAGGAGAAGAGGAGCAGCTGTTGCTGGAGCCCCCCTAGCTGGGGCTGTGATTGTGTTTGTGGCAGGCATGGTGTGTGGGTGTCTCGGTGTCACGCAGGCGGGTGGTGTTTTGATCCTGGCTGGGATAGGGAAGAGAATGTCCTCATTTCCAAACTTGGATAGCTGATGCTGGTTTTATGGTTTCCATCCAGGCTGGCTTTAAGCCTTTCTTTGCAAAAAAAAAAGACAGCCCCCCAACTTCCTCTTAATCCACAGAGGAAACTTATTTTTTAAATATATCAAGGATATATTAATATACCACCGTCGACATACGACTAGAGCTGAGTCCCAAATTTATGTCGCTAGGTAAGAAATCGGAGTTTGGCCCCGTTTTGTGATTTTTCTTCTGGCCACGTTTGCTAACGGAATCCCTGCAGTCGTTAAACTAGTCACACGGCCGTTAAGCGAACCTGCCTTTCCCCATTGATTTTAGCTTCTCAGAAAGTCGCAAAAGGGAATCACGTAGCTCTGAGACACAGCGACCGTCATAAATGTGAGTCAGTTGCCAGGCGGCTGAATTTTGATCACGTGACTGTGAGGAGGCTGCAACGGTCATAACTGGGGAAAACGTTCAAAAGTCCCTTTTTTTCAGTGCGGCTGTAACTTTGAACTGTCACTAAGCGAACTCTTGTAAGTTGGGGACTACCTGAATTTTTTTCTTACCACATTGATGGGCTGGGCAGGCGGACACACCAATATAAGGACACACCAATATAAATACGTGCAAGGAAAAAAGAAAATTATGGGTCCTTTTCCCTCCAAGGGGAATGGGCCTGTTGATTGCTTGAGGCAGAGGAGTGTAAAACCCGGAGTTGTGTTACCGAAATGTGTTTTTCCCATAGTTTGTGCTGTGAGCTGTGGCTGTAACTGTCTCTTGCTGCCGAGTTGTTCTTAATTTTACCCGCACACCTCTGGATAAAAGGTCTCCCTACAAAGAGATGAATTGCGTTCTCTGGAAAGAGAAATTATTCTTTACCGGAGACGGAGCACGTAAAAAGGCCTGAACATGCGTCTTTGGGTGCACTTGCCACCAAACAAGGGAAGCAATTTGCTGGTGTGTGAGCCTAACATCACAATCGGTGACGTGAAGGGCAGTCAGCACTTGCCAGAACAAATGTTTGGAGTCTGGAAATCAGCTTAGGAAAACGGGTTGTTGGGTTTTTTTTTAAATGCCCTGCCTTCTTGGTGAAGTTTTTGGGATTGTTTCCAACAGGATCCAGAATCTGCTTGGTTTAGCCTCAGGGGGTCCTAGAGACAAACCCCCCCCCCATTGTGTCACTTTCTGCCAAGGAGGGATCCACAGGGTTGGAGAAAGGGTGTGACAAAGGATAGCTGGTGAAGGAAGAGTATGGAAGGGGGGTGCCCTCAGAGAGGTTAAAAAGGGAAGGAAGGCAGGAAAGAAAGAAAGAAAAGAAAGAAAGAAAGAAAGAAAGAAAGAAAGAAAGAAAGAAAGAAAGAAAGAAAGAAGGAGTAGGAGGGAGAAAGAATGAAATTAAAAGGCATGGGAAGTGAGAAAAAGAAATGATAGGATGGATGGATGGATAGACAGAATGAAATAAAGAAAAAGGATGGGGAGTGAGGAAGAAAGGAAGGAGGGAGGAAGGGAGAAAGAATGAAGTAAAGAAAATAGAGGGATGGGAAGTGAGAAAAATAGGCAAAGGAAGGAAAGGAAGAAAAACAAGGGGAGGCCGAAAGGAAGAAAAAAATAAATAAAAGGTTTATTTTGCTGCCCCTGAAATTCTTGACTGGGCCTTGGGGGTCTCCGTTGATGGAGGCTTCTCTTGGCATCCAGCTCTGTTTTTCTTCTCAAGGCTGAGGGCACCTCTGAAGGGTGGAAGCCTTGAGATGTCACCAGGGAAGCTTTTACCTTCTCAACAGTCCTGACAGTTGCTCTCAGGATCTCCTGGCAAGCCCTCCTGGGCTGACCCTCCCCCATCAGTGTGACCCTCATCTCTCCCCCCCCCCCACAATCCAAAGAAGATCTTCAGAACGTTCCTCCGAGTTGGCTCCCATCTTTCCTCCTTTTCCCTTCCAGAGGCTGGAGAGATGCATGGGGACGGTGTCCTCTCTGACCAGCGGGCTCTCCGAGAGGGAGGCCAACGACGCCTTGAACGCCCACGTGAGTTTCCCTTGCTCCTTTGGCTTCGGATCTAACCTGGGTTCTTCTCTGGAGGTCCAGGATTTCAGCCGAAGCCGGTGGGAACGGAGCTCCTGTGCCTTTTCCCTCCTTCCCTCCCACCTCCGAGCGACCAACTCTGCTGTTACCTTCCCTTCTTACTCCTCCAGGTGTGCAAAGGAGCCCCCCAGCACGAGGAGGTCTGCCTGGGTCTTTTCACCATGATCCTGACGGAGCCCGCTCAAGCGCAGAAGGTAACCAGACTTTCGTTCCGGTTTGTCTAGGAGTAACCCCGTTTCTCCATTCTTTGGGAGCCTTGCAAGTTTGGACTCTCCCACCACCGTTATAGCTCATCTGGGGTGGGGCATAGGGCTTCTTCCCCCCCCCCCCTTCCTCTTCTTCCTACCTGTCCATTCACTCCCCCACCCTCCCAGTCTTTTTCCGCCTTCTTTCAGCGGTTAAAGAAGCCGCTTGAACCCTCAGCAGTTCAGAGGGACCAGCACCTTGCCCTTTTCGCCCAGCGGGACCTGTTCAGAATTCGAAGCCGGGCTTTTAACATTTCCAGAGGCCGAGCTCGGCTCTTTCCTGGTGGCTTCCGGGGCTGTGCAGGGCAGAAATTTAATCAAAAGCTTCTTCCAGAAGCTCGTTAACCTCTGGAAGGGGAAGGTGGAAAGTTCCGTCTTGGTTTTTTTTTTCCGGTGTGGAGTGACATTTAGTGACACAAATTAGCATTTATGGAGAGGCATGTCAGCCAGTGGGTTTTATTATTATTTTTTTCTCTTCCTTTCCTGCATGCTAATATTTCGGTGGCGTCAGAGCCAAAGCAACAGGCTGTCCCTCACTTCTGCCCCAAGTTTTCCAGCTCCATCTTCTTGGATATTGACAGCTGTCAATCTGTCAGTTTATGTCCCAGTATAAGGGGGCTTTTTCCATCCTGTCTTCCTGCTTATTGACAGCTGTCAGTTTATGTGCCAATATAAGGGGGCTTTTCCATCCTGTCTTCCTGCCCACTGAGAGTCTGTCAGTTTATCTACCAATATAAGGAGGCTTATCCGTCCTGTCTCCCCCCCCCCCCCCGTGCCACAGAGTTACCGAGACCTGGCCTTGGTGAGCCGAGACGGGCTGACCACCGTGTTGACCAAGATGAACCAGATCCTCATGGAGAAATACCTAAAGCTGCAAGACTCCTGCCGTACCCAGGTGGGAAGCGGGATGCTGTGTTTCCCGGAGCCCTTGAAAAGTGGGGAGGGGGGGTGTCAAGGGGTGGGCAGGGGCAAATTATGCCCAGAAGTGATTTGGACCTTAGGAATAACTTGAAGTCCCTTCTGGAACTCCTGAACTGCCAAGATCTGGCGTTAATCGTGGGAAAGAGGGCTGAGATTTAAGGAAGGAGCCTCAGCAAAATTGGGAAAGAAAAACCAGGCGTTTGGGATCTCTAGAGTGGTCCCAAGAGACGATCTCCTTTTTTTGTGACACAAAGCCCATCTTAAAAAAATAATCCCTTTTTTGGCACTGCGGTTTTAGTTTCAGGACAGTCTAGTTTTGGTGGAGGCCTCTGGAGCTGTGACCGGGCGTCAGTAGGGCGCAGTAACTAGGCGCACGCACGGTCCGTCCTGAGCGCCACGACAGAGTGATTTCTCTTTCCTCCAGTTGGTTTGGCTGCTGCGCGAGATGGTGAGGAGTGGGATTCTCGGCATCGATGGGAATTGCATGACGTTCATGAAACAGATCGCAGGTGGGTGTCCTGAGGGTGCCGCGTTTGTTCCGGAATGCCACTAACCAAGAGGCGAAACTGACTTGATCCTTGTCAGTTCGCCTTGCTTCTTCTCAAGCCGGATGGGATCCTGATCTCCCCTTGGTTGTGGTGGGGAATTATTTATCTTAACTTAAAGAGGTGAAACTGACTTGATCCTTGGCTGTTCGCCTCGCTTCTTCTCAAACCTCCCCACCTGGTGACTCTGAAATCAGGCCCGCTGCCAATTTTCCTGTGATCCTCCACTTAATAACCGTTTGTTTAGCGGCCAAAGTTTTCTCACTTCCCTCCCCCCCCTCTGCTGGCAGGTGGAGATGTCACCTCCAAGAATATCTGGCTGGCTGAAAACATCCTCGACATACTGACGGAACAGAGGTAGGCCGGGTCACCTGGCCAGAACAGCCAGCTTAAAAAAACAAACCCAAGAGCCAAAGATGAAACCGGCCAAATCTTGGCTTTTGTGGCCTGAGCGGTTGTGCCTATTATTTTATTTTTCTTTCCTTCTGCCCGGTTTGAACCGGCCCAAATCCTCCCATTTCCTGAAGAGTTCCCCCCCCACTTTCTTTTACCTGCCCTTATCCTACCTGGCTCCCCTCATTAGCACACATCCTTTTCCAAGCGGCTAATCTCATGACGTTTGCCGGTTCCTGCGGCTTCTGCCCAGCTGGGATCGGTTCCAGCACCTGTGTGTATTTTTCTGATTCTCTGCCGTAGCAGAGAGAAAGGGGGTTTTGCTAATAAAGGAGGATATTGGTAGCTTGGGGTTGACATGAGGGGTCCTTGGGGGACCCTCTGAGGTTGGTGGTTTCCTTGTAGACGTTTCATGACCCAACTAGGTAACAGCATCAGTGCTAGAAGGAGGTGGGGAGTGCAGAGAGGAGGAGGACGGTGGGGTCCTTGGTGCTCTCTGAGCTGGGTGGTTTCCTTGCAGACGTTTCATGACCCAAACTAGGTAACATCATCAGTGCAAGGACCCCTTAGAAAGAGTTTGGCTTAGCCTCCATCTTGGTCAGTTCTTTCTTCATGGATCCTTGTGCAGAATCGTAGAAAAACAACCTGCAATTATTTTCGTAGAAACATTCAGATCAAATGCACTCTATTAATGTTAAAACCATAAGCAGGGGATCTTAAATTTTAACTATGGCCTGTCTTGATCCCCCTTTTCCTGGAAGCGCTGATTTAACATTCTAATTTAACATTTGTTTTATCTGCAGAAGCCATTCCTGTTTGGAACCTGGCTTGTTGCTGTGGCAATACAATCCGGCTGTTTAAGCAGCGAGGGAGGGGGGGCTGTTAAGAGCTCTCCGCTGTTTACTTTCCCCGTGCAGAGGATAAATTGGGTCCCCCAGCTAAGCCCACAATGCCATCTAGTGCCAGGTGGCCAGGAAGGGCATTTCAACTGAGGAGAAAATGCTTTAAAGCTGCACATTTTTTAACAAGAGGTTGGCTGGTTGCTAATTTCAACATGGAACGTAAAATGTACCCTGAAAATTCCCCCTTAGGAAAGCAAAGTGAACATTTCTTTGGAAAAAGGGGGAGCAGAAGGAAGGGAGGGAGGAAGGAACAGGAAAAGGGAGAAAAAGAAGGAAAGAAGGAAGGAAGGAAGGAAGGAATAGATTATGTAGATAGATGATAGATACAAATAGAGATGAATGGATGGAAGGAAGGGAGGGAAGGATGGAAGGAATGAAGGAGATAGATAGATAGATAGATAGATAGATAGATAGATAGATAGATAGATATGAATCAATGAAAGGAGGGAGGGAGGGAGGGAGGGAGGGAGGGAAGGAAGGAAGGAAGGAAGGAAGGAAGGAAATAGATAGATAGATAGATAGATAGATAGATATGAATCAATGGAAGGAGGGAGGGAAGGAAGGAAGGAGATAGATAGATAGATAAATAGATAGATAGATAGATAGATAGATAGATATGAATCAATGGAAGGAGGGAGGATAGACTGGAAAAAGTAGAAGAAGGTGTGGAAATTGCTCAAAATGATATTGTAA
>NW_015386518.1:383547-400960 GCF_001527695.2 Protobothrops mucrosquamatus
GCTGGCTGGCTGGCTTTGGTCCTTTACTTTAGTTTCTGTTTCAGAAATTAGGTGGAAAGAGGCAAAGGGTTGTTTTAAAGCTCAGAAATGGCTTTGGAAGAAGAGAGGGAGGAAAGAAGGAAGGAAGGAAGAGGGAGGGAGGGAGGGAGGATATTTTTATAATTTTGTTGTACTCTGTTTATGTAGTTTTGTTTTTTTTAATATTGTAAGCTGCCCAGAGTTACCCGCTGTTTAGACAGGCAGAGAATACATTAGATAGATAGATAGATAGATAGATAGATAGATAGATAGATAGAGAGAGAGAGAGAGAGAGAGAGAGAGAGAGAGAGAGAGAGAGAGAGAGAGATCTGTTAAGGAAGGAAGGAAAGGAAGGAAGGAAGGAAGGAAGGAAGGAAGGAAGGAAGGAAGGAAGGAAAGGAACGAAGGAAGGAAAGGAAAGGAAAGGAAAAAAGGGAAGGCAAGGCATGCATGGCTGAGGATTTCTGGAAGTCCCCCCTCCTTCCAGTTGCCAAGATTGAGAAACTCTGTTTTATTGTGTTTCATTTGGGGGCATCAAATCTCTGGGGGGGGGAACACAGATCAGAGCCTGGCCCCCAAGCCCCCAGAGGGTTGAAATTTCGGCTGGCCGAGGCGGCTGTGCCAGAAACCCAGCCCAGAGCCTTGAACTGCTGGCCTTCAAGACCCCCCCTCCACCCCCCACCCACCCCTCTCTGTCACCTCGGAATTGATGGCTTGTTTGTTGAGGGAGCCTTTGCCGCCCTCCCTCCGGCCTTGTGGAGGGGGGAAGTTCCTTTTGATCTTCAAAGGGAGGCCTGGCATGGGGGGGCGTGGGGGGGGCAAGGCTTGGCACGGGGGCAGCCAGGCCTTCCGTCTTCTCCTCCTTGATCTTTGGACAGCTGGCAGAGTTTCCCCTCCTCTTTGGCTTTCATTTTCCATTTTTCTTCCCCTTCCTTGCCAAGTTTATGGATTGCTTCATGATCGGCCGGGATCTGGTGCGTCTCCTGCAGAGCGTGGCCCGGATTCCGGAGTTTGAGCAGCTTTGGAAAGACATAATCCATAATCCACAGGCCCTGAGCCCCCAGTTCACAGGTGGGTAAAAGCACCGAGGGGGATTCCCCCCCCTTTCTTCGCGTTAACCCCTGTCTCACTTAACAACTGCGGTTGTAAGTCAAGGAATACCTGTATTCTTCCATAATGTTTGAATATTTGGTAGGGAAGCCAAGCCATTTCCCCCTGATTGGTTGGTTGTCTTTAAGATTTGTGGGTCCCTCTACACTTCTCACTTCCCTTTGTGTCCGTTGTGTTCAATCCCCAGGGATGTTGCAGCTTCTGCAGTCAAGGACCTCCAGGAAATTTCTAGCCTGTCGCCTCACCCCGGATATGGAGACCAAGCTGCTTTTTATGACCTCCCGGGTATCTTGTTTCTGTTTTATTTCATTTTTTTATCCTGGCTTTATTGGCTGCGATCCACTTAACAACCGTGTGTGTGTGTGGGGGGGGAAGCTTGTAAAATCAGGCCCAGTTCCCTTAATAACTTACCTCATAGGTAAGTCCTCGGCTTCTCTTAGCGACCGTCACGACGCCACTGAAGTCACCACAGCGCTTTAAAAAAGAGACTTAGGACCGTTTTTCACCCTTAACGACCATCGCAGCCATCCCATGGTCAAAATTCGGATGCTTGGCAACTGACTCAATATACGACGGTTGTAAAACAGGGCAAAACTCACTTAACAAACGTCTCGCTTTAGCAGCCTAAATTTCGGAGGGGGGGATTGTCCATCTTGGTCGTAAGCTGAGGACTGCTGGTCCTCAGCACTTGTAAATTCCAGAATTGGCATCGCTTAAGTAAGGCGGTTATGATTTTACGAGCTTTTCTTGTTTTTTGGGCTACGGTTCTTAAGTGATATAATATAAGTCGTAAGTTGAGGACTCTCCGTATCCCCGCAAGAAGGACCCGGGTCTTACGTCAAGCCGGCTTCCGATCCGAGGCAGCTTCTTCCTTCTCTGTGTCCAGGTCCGTTTGGGTCAACAGAAGCGGTACCAAGACTGGTTCCAGCGCCAGTACCTCTCCACCCCGGATAGCCAGTCCCTGAGATGCGACCTCATCCGTTACATCTGCGGGGTGGTCCACCCGTCCAACGAGGTGCTCAGCTCCGACATCCTCCCCCGCTGGGCCATCATTGGCTGGCTGCTGACCACCTGCACGGTAAGCATTGTGGTTTGACCAACATGGATGATGGTTAACGTCATCAGCCATCCACGGCTTGACGAGCTTCAGAGTGGGAAGGGACCTCGGAGGTCTTCTAGCCCAGCCCCCTGCTCAGAATACAGGATGACAGAGTGGGAAGGGACCTCGGAGGTCTTCTAGTCCAGCCCCCTGCTCAAGCAGGAGACACTATACCATTTCATACAAGGGGCTCTCCAGTCTCTTCTTAAAAACCGCCAGGGTTGGAGCCCCCACAACGTCTGGAGGCAGGCAGTTCCACTGGTTAATTGTTCTCACTGGCAGGAAATAATCCTGGCTTGCTTCTCTCCTTGATTCGTTTGAGACTCTTTCATTGTGTGAGTCTGTCTTCTGGGGGGGTGGGCATCTAGGGGCACAGTCAGCCCCCCCCAACCTTGAAAGGGGGGGAGAGAAGGGAGACGCTTTCCCAGGTCGAAAACTGACCGGAAGCAAGCCAGGACGGCGACTCCCGCAGAGCAGCGTCAAACCCTCCCTCCGTTCCTTCTCTTCCAGTCCAACGTGGCTGCTTCCAACGCCAAACTCGCCTTGTTTTACGACTGGCTGTTCTTCAACCCCGACAAGGACAGCATCATGAATATCGGTACGGGGGCCAATCTTTTCTCTCTCCCCCTTCCCCCCCGATGCTGCTTGGGGTCTTGGCAATTCGCTTAACGACCGTGTCAGGAAAGGTCGTAAAAAGGGGACAAAAACTCCCTTAACCAACGTCTCGTTTAGCAACGGGAAGCTGTCGGGCTCCACTGAGGTCGCAACTGGAGGACCGCCTGCGTTTGAGCGGGCCTACTGGGATTTTTTTAAACAGAGCGGGCAAAGGTTGCGAACTCCACAGCCTGGAGAGTGTGTGTGTTGTGTGGTTGTGTGGTTTCTGATCGACCTCCCCGCGTTTGGTGTGTGTGTGTGGGGGGGGGCTTCGTAACGCTTGAATCATTTTACAGAGCCCGCCATCTTTGTCATGTACCATTCCATGAAACCTCACCCGGCGATCACGGCTACTCTGCTGGACTTCATGTGTCGGGTAAGACCCCCCCCTCTTCCCCCCTCCCCACGAGACCAGTGCAGATGGCTCCCTGCTGGGCAGCCAACCCCCCCTCCTCCTCACCACCCCCTCCCCATTTCTCCTTCCAGATCATTCCGAATTTTTATCCCGCGCTAGAAACTCACGTCCGCCAAGGGGTCTTCAACTCCCTCACCCACATCGTGGAGAAGCGAGTCTTGGCGTAAGACCCTGGGATTTGGAGGTTCCCCCCCTCCCATCCTTGGGGGGCGGGTGGGCTGCAGATTTCCCCCCCTTGGGGTGGAAAGACCCAACTGGTGGCCCGGGAGACCCTTCCCAGCCTCCCCGGATAAACAGAGCAAAAACACAATTCCACCCTGTGTCCATTTCTTAAGCAGAAACCCTTTTGGCCAACCGGTTCCTTCTTAAAAAGGTGTCTCCTCTCCACTCCTGGCTGGGGAGGATGGGAAGTGGAGTCCAAGAGGGGGCACCAGGTGGGGGATACAGAGGCCTCTTGGCCCTAAAACCGGCAACAACAAACACCCACGTTACTCCATTTGGGAGTCCAACATTTGGGGAGGCTTGGAAAACATTTTTTGATCTTCGAGATACGCTCTTGTAATAATAATAATAAAGTTGGAAGGGACCTTGGAGGTCATCTAGTCCAACCCCCTGCCCAGGCAGGAAACCCTACCCCATTTCAGACCAATGGCTGTCCGGTCTCTTCTTAAAAACTTCCAGTGTTGGAGCATTCACAGCTTCTGGAGGCAGGTTGTTCTTCACCCTCCCCCTGTCCTGTTTCTCCCCCCCCCCCATGCAGACACCTGGCTCCTCTTTTCGATAATCCGAAGCTGGACCGGGAACTCCGGGCTATGCTTAGAGAGAAGTTTCCAGAATTCTGCTCCTCTCCCTCCCCTCCGGTCGAAGGTAAGCTGGAGGAGAACGTTGGGGAGGTGTCCACCACCGTCCAGACCCCAACCCTTCAGGAGATCTTGCTGGGAGTCAGCCGAGGGGTGGGGTCTCTGCCTTTCACCCTTCTTATTTAAAGGAGGCATAAATCAATCCGAATAGAGCTGGGAGGGACCTTGGAGGTCTTCTAGTCCAGCCAAAGATCCCTATGGCTGTCCAATCTCTTCTTGAAAGCCCCCAGGGATGGAGCACCGACAACTTCTGGTGGCAAGCTGTTCCACCGGCTAATGGTCCTCACAGTTAGGAAGTTTCTCCTTAGTTCCAGGTTGCTTCTCTCCTTGGTTAGTTTCCATCCCTTGTTCCTTGTCTTGCCTTCTTTGTGGCAGCCCCTCAAATACTGGAAGGCTTCTCTCATGTGCCCCCCCCCCCAGTCCTTCTTTTCTTTAGACTAGTCAAACCCAAATCCTGCAGCCGTTCTTCGTACTGTATGTTCTAGTCTCCGGGCCTTTAATCATCCTAGTTGCTCTTCTTTGCACTTTTCCCAAAGTCTCCACTTCGGTTTTGTAATGTGGTGACCAAAACTGGATGGAGCATTCCAGGTGTGTGGCCTTAACAAGGCTCTCTGGTGCCTGTGGAGCTTCTGCTGGCAAAGGGTGGGGGGCTGGGGGGGTCCCTGCTGGAGAAATTGGGCTGGCCTTTGCTCCCTTCCAGCCTCCCCTCTCCAAGACCGGACCGTCAGCGTCATGCCCACCGCCGGCACCCCTTGGTCGGCCGCAGGGGATCCTGGGAAATGAAGTTCCTGCTGGAACTGAGGCCATCCCTTCGGCCCATCTGCCTCTCTCTTACGCCCCACAGTCAAAGTCGAGGAACCGGCGGCGGCCGAGCTGGACAATCACATGTCTGACCGAGACGAGAGCTGCTACGACCAGGCCGAGGCCGCCTTCAGCGACGATGAGGAAGATCTCAACAGCAAAGGTGGGGTGGCTGCTCCTGTTCCTCCAGCTGCCCAACAGACCATGGCTGCACGCGAAAACCTGGTCTGTGCAAAGCAGATCCTGCGGGAGCCGCGGGATGGAGGGAGGGAGGACTGCTGGATGATGTATTTTTACAGATAGATAGATAGATAGATAGATAGATAGATAGATAGATAGATAGATAGATAGATAGATAGATAGATAGATAGATAGATAGATAGATAGATAGATAGATAGATAGATAGATAGATAGATAGATAGATAGATAGATAGATAGATAGATAGATAGATAGATAGATAGATAGATAGATAGATAGATAGATATAGATGATAGATAGATAGTAGATAGATAAGAGATGATAGATAGATTATAGAGATAGATAGAAATAGATAGATAGATGTGATAGAGAGATAAATGTAGATAAATAGATATAGATAGATAGATTATAGATATAGATAGATAGATTGATTATAGATAGAGATAGATAGATATAGATGATAGATAAGAGATGATAGAGATAGAGAGAGATAGATGAAAGAGAGCAAGAGAGAGAGAGAGAGGGATGGATGGAGGATAGTCCCCTCCTGAAACCTTGGAAGGTGGACCCTCTGGTCCCTGTGAGCCACCCAGATTGGCCCCTGCGGAAGCCTCCGTGCAGAGGGCTTGAGCCCCCGCTGTTTCCCCCCCCCTCTCCTGGCAGGGAAGAAGAGAGAGTTCCGTTTCCACCCCATCAAGGAAGCCGTGGTGGACATCTCCCCCTTCCTGGAGCAGCTGGACGAGTCCCTCAAAGACAAGATCCTGCTCTTACAGAAGGGGAGGTGGGTATCGCCCCGGGGCACGTCCGCCCTCCTCCTTTTTGCACTTCTAGGCCTTGAGAGGTTGGCCTGCTCTCCCCCGAGGTCTCCTTCTCTTTCCTCCGGCTCTTTGGCCCCCGCTGCTTAAGAATCCTGCTCCTGTATATGGAGGTTCTACCTCCAGGGCCCTGGAAGGGGTCCCGCTCTTCTCCAAAGCGCCTGAAGGCAGGACAAGAAGCAAAGGATGGAAACTAGTTAAGGAGAGAAGCAACCTGGGAATTAAGGAGAAATTTCCTGATAGTGAGGACAATTAACCCGTGGAACTGCCTGCCTCCAGAAGTTGTGGGTGCTCCATCAATGGAGGTTTTTAAGAAGAGACAGGAGAGCCACTTGTCTGGAATGTTATATAGGGTTTCCTGCCTGAGCAGGGGGTTGGACTAGACGGCCTCCAAGGTCCCTTCCAACTCTGTTCTTCTGTAATTCTACTGTCCTTCCTTCCTTCCTTCCTTCCTTCCTTCCTTCCTTCCTTCCTTCAATCCATCCATCCATCCATCCATCCATCCCTGGAGGTTTTTAAGAAGGGATTGGAGAGTCATTTGTCTAGAATGGGTTTCCTGCCTGAGCAGGGGGTTGGACTAGATGACCTCCAAGGTCCCTTCCCACTCTTGTTATTCAGTTATTCTGAGTTCTGCTCCGGATTCTTTTCTTTACCAACCTTGCAGCTGATGGGGGAGACCTCTGGGGAGACATTCTGTGGTTTGTGGGTGGAATGAGTGTGTTGCAAAACATTGTGCAAAAGCCGTGGGGTGGGGGTGGGGGGGAGTGGAGCAGATAAGAGCAGCAGCCACAGAGCTGAGCCAGGCCAGCCCGAGGCCAGAGCCTTATGGCAGCCCCCAGCCCCCTTGGGAAACACACAGCTTGTGTCTTTTAACAACTGAATTTACAACCCACCCAGCCACTGGCCAAGGCTGAGATTCCTTTTGTGAGTCTTTTCTGAGCCTCTGGATTGCGCAACCACCCTGTGGGGCAGCCCCCTCCCCAGCAGCTCTGGAAGGGCTTAAAAAAAATGTAATGGGGGGGTTTGCAAGGGGGTCTGTTCCCCCCCCCTCGCACAAGCTGGCTTTTGTTATCCTACCTAGCTTTTGTTCTCATCCTATACACAAACCCCCCTCTTTCTCTCTCTCTCTGTCTCTGTCTGTCTCTCTCTCATTCTCTCTTTCTGGAATCCAGCTGTGCAAAACTGGACTTTTGCAACTTTCCCTGTTGGGGGGCCTTTTGACCCAGCACCCTCCATTAATTTAGCCTGCCGTATGACTAAGCACTTAATAGGCTTGTTTTTTTTTTTTTTGCAAAAGCTCTGCAGAGAGAATTTGGGGAAGGCAAGCAAAGCTTGGTTAAACCAGGATTTAAACCTGCTGTAAAACCAGGATTCCTGTTGTGAAACCAAGATCCCAGCTGTGGCCGGCCTTGGATCGCCAAGCTACTGAGTGTAATCTTCCCAATTAAGAGATTTATATATACATATATATATATAATGCATGCCGGGACTGTTTGGAGTGCCTCTTTAGCTGATGGCTGCTTTTTTCTCATTACAGGGGTCTCTCTCACACACACACACACACACACACAGACACAGACCATGTCTCTTTTCCTCTCTTTTAACTTGAATTTCCTTTTTTTTTCTGTCCCCCCCCCATCGGGCTGCAGCGATACGGAAGCCCAGTGCGAAGCTATGCAAGAAATTGTGGATCAAGTCTTGGAGGTGACGGCTGCTTTCTGGATTCGCAGGGCCTGGTTTTGGATGGTTTTTGGGGAGGGGGGCAGAGTAAATTTGAGGCTGGGGGCCCTTGCGTTAGCCCTGCCCTCGAGGAATCGCAGTGGGAGCCCCGCTTTGTGGCCTGGGATTTTCCCTTTCGGTCCGTTTCCCAATCAAGCCACGCTTATTCCGTCCTCCCATCCCGGATTGTCGCATCCTTTTGCACGCTCACTGTTGTTGTTCCCCCCCCCCCATCTCTCTCTTCCCCAGGAGGATTTTGACCAGGAGCAACTCTCGGTCCTGGCCTCCTGCTTGCAGGAGCTGTTCAAAGCTCACTTCCACGGGGACGTTTTGCCGGAAGAAATCACGGAAGAGTAAGCGCACGGGCAACGGGACAGTCCGTCCTCCCTCTTGCAGCTCCTGCTCTTAACCTGGTTTGAGAATAAGCCAGGGTGAAACCTGGCTTAATCTAGTGGGTCCAAAGCCACAGAGATTGGAAGGTGGTCCCGTGGCCTGTGTCAACTCAGCATTTTATGTTTTATATTTCCGCACAGGTCTCTGGAAGAATCCGTAGGGAAGCCGCTTTACTTAATATTTAGGTAGGTCTCTCTCCTCCTGTTCGTTCATTAGTTTTTTTTTATCCTGCTTTTATTACTTTATAAGTCACAACAGACCCAATGCACCTTTCTCCTCCTATTTGCCCCACAACAGCCCTGTGAGGTGGGCCAGGCTAAGAAAGAGGGCCTGGCCCAGAGTCGCCCAGCCGGCTTTCGTGCCTAAGGCGGGACTAGAACTCCCCGTCTCCTGGTGATTGGCCCAGAGTCGCCCAGCCGGCTTTCACGCTTAAGGCAGGACTAGAACTCGCAGCCTTACGATTTCTAGGCCAGCCCCTTAACCGCCACACCGAACTGCCTCTCCCTGTGCTGAACCCTCTCTGCTCCCCCCGTCCTCCCTTTCGCGTCCAGAGCTTGCGGGAGAAAACCTGCGTGTCCCCCCCCCCCGGGGCTTGACACTCGCACGTGTGAATCCGCCACCCCTGTTTGCAGGAACCTGTGCCAGATGCAGGAGGACAACAGCAGCTTCTCGGTCCTGCTGGACCTGCTGTCGGAGCTGTACCAGAAGCAGCCCAAGATCGGCTTCCACCTGCTCTACTACCTGAAGGCCAGGTGAGGAAGAGGGGGCGGCCCTTCCCTCGCTCGTGGGGGGGGGAGGACACTTGCCCTCCGAGGCAGGTCCCAACTGCCCCCCTCTCTCCAGCAAAGCGGCCGCCGGGAAGATGAGCCTCTACGAGTCCTTCGCCCAGGCGACTCAGCTGGGGGACCTTCACACCTGCCTGATGATGGACATGAAGGCCTGCCAGGAGGACGACATCCGCCTGCTCTGCTACCTCACGCCCTCCATCTACACGGAGGTCAGGNGGGGAGGGCAAGAGACCCCCCTCCCCCCCGCTTTGAGAGGGAGGGAGGGAAGGGAAGGCTGCTTGCTCGAATTGTGGTCCTCCTCTTCTTCCTTCTTCTCTTTTCCTTCTTCCTTCTTTCTTTCTTTCTTCCCTTCCTCCTCTTCTCCTCCTCCTCCCCTTCTTCCCTTCTCTTCCTTTCCTTTCTGTCCTTTTCTTCCCCTTTCTCTTCTTTTTTTCTTTTATCCCCCTTCCTTCCTTCCTTCGCTTTTCCTCTCCTCCTCCTCCTTTTCCTGTCCCTCTTTTCCTTCCTTCTTATATTTTTCCTTTCTGTCCCTTTCCTTCCTTCCTTCGCTTTTCCTCTCCTCCTGCTTTTCCTGGCCATCTTCCTCCTTCTACTCCGTGTTTATTTCCCCCCCTCTTCTTCTATCTCCTCCTAAGAAAATAAACATCCTTTTGTCTCCCAAACTAGGGAGCAGCACACTGTCCCTCCGCCCTCCTTCCTGCCCCCAAAAGAATTTCTGCGATTGAAGTTTTTTTTTTCCTGGCCAGCAGCTTCTCAGCTGCTTCAATTCTCCCCCCACCCCCCTCGGGGGTCTCACTCTCCCTTTCCCTTCTCTTCCCTCCCAGTTCCCCGACGAGACCCTCCGAAGTGGGGAGCTGCTGAACATGATTGTCGCCGTCATTGACTCGGCTCAGGTAAGGCCCACAACAGACCCACAACCGGAAGAGAAGCGGGCCCACAGGAGAGGCCTCCTTCGTCCCCAAACCGGGCAGGGAGGAGATGGAGCCGAAGGGAGGAAGAAGCGGCTGTTGATTTAAAAAAACAACAACTACAAAACCCATCTTGGCCTGGCTTCCTGGTGCATTTTTCCTGTTTGTTTGGGTTTTTTTGTACAGCTCCAGGAACTGGTGTGTCACGTCATGATGGGGAATTTGGTGATGTTCCGGAAAGATTCGGTCCTTAATATTCTGAGTGAGTTGCAGCCACCCGGAAGGGCATCGGCCTTTTTCCCCAAGTGGCCGGCGGGAGCGATCTCGGCAAAGGGCAGACTAGGAACGAATACTGACCTCAACTCCCAGAATCCTTTGGGGGTCCCTTCTTGGCCCAGGAAAAGTGTGATTCTTAGCCGGGCCGGGTTGTGTGTGTGGAATAGATTGTGGTGTTTTGTGTTGATCTGCGTCTTTAGCAACTCGCTTCCTTTCTCTTTGTTTTTTTTTTAGTTCAGAGCTTGGAGTGGGAGACTTTTGAGCAATATTGCACCTGGCAACTTTTTCTGGCGCACAACATTCCCCTGGAAACCATCATCCCCATCCTGCAGCATCTGAAATACAAAGGTGAGCCCACTAGGGATGCTAGCCAGCTGCCGGTCTCTGGCCCAGCAAGGGAGAGAGAGAGAGAAAAAAAAGCAGCGGGATCCTTATTACGCAAAGTTGTGGCTTTTATTTTTCAAAGCCTCTCCGTGTAGAGAAATACACGCGGTCCTCGGCTTACGACGGATCGCTCAGTGGCCATTCAGAATTACTACGGGGTCTCTCGAGAGCTATGAGTTGTAATAGGCACACACAAACACATCGCACAAACACGCGACCATTTGCAGCGTTCCCCGGCCAGGTGACCGTGATTTGAGGGAGACGGACGGTTAAGAAAATCGAATGAATGAATAAAATCAATTTAAATTTGCAAAGCTTTTTTTGACAGTTTCTAGTGTTTCCCACCCATTGGGGAAGAATTGGATTTGCTTAATGGCCACGGCGATTGCAAAAAAAATGCTTGCAAAATCCGGTTGTCTTGATACCTTCTCGACTTGCGACGGTAATCCCAAGCTCAGTTAGATTCAACATTTTTCAAAAAATTGGTTTTTTTTTTTCTTGCAGAACACCCCGAGGCTCTGTCCTGCTTACTGTTGCAGCTGAGACGGGAAAAGTACGTATTTGAAATTCTCTGCCTGCATGGTTGAGAAACAGCGGCAAATAATTCATTTTTTTAGCAGAATTTAGACTTTTTTCTTCTACGGGCAATCCTTGAGTTACAACTGTTTGTTTCCTTGGGTCTGGAAACTGGAATGGAATGGAGAAGAACAGAACAGAATATAGAATAGAATAGATATAGAATATAGAATAGAATAGAGAATAGAATAGATATAGAATATAGAATAGAATAGAGAATAGAATAGAATAGAATAGAATAGAATAGAATAGAATAAGGAAATACAGAATGGAATAAATAATAGAAATAGAAAGGAATAGAAGAAAGAAATATGGAATGGAATAAAGAATAGAAATAGAATAGAATAGAATTAGAAATAATAGAGACATTAATAATATAGAATAGAGACATTAATACTATAGAATAGAATAGAGTAGAATGAATAGAATTAGAAATAATAGAAATAGAATATAGAATAGAGACATTAATGATCTAGAATAGAATAGAATAGAATTAGAAATAGAATAGAATTAGAAATAGAATAGAATAGAAAACAATAGAATAGAATAGAATTAGAATTAATAGAAATAGAATATAGAGACATTAGTAATATAAAATAGAATAGAATTAGAAATAATAGAATAGAGACAATAATATAGAATAATAACTTTATTGTCACTTGAAATATAGATTAATATATTAAAATGGGATTTCCTGGCGTTCGGCTCTCAGAGGTTCATCACCTCCGATATAAACGGCATAAACCATAATCCTTTGCCGCAGGCCGACGGAGGAGATGGTGAAAATGGTGCTAAGCCGGCCGTGCCATCCAGACGACCAGTTCACCACCAGCATCCTCCGGCACTGGTGCATCAAACACGAGAACCACCTGATAGAGCACATCAAATCCCTCCTGATCAAGAACAACAGCCTGCCCCGGAAGCGCCAAAGGTGGGGTTCAGGAAGAGCGGGGTGTGTGTGTGTGTGTTGGGGGGGGAGGGGCAGGCAGAGGCCGGCATTTTTAAATTAAAAAAACAAAACAAAACTTTGAAAACTTCTTTAAAACTTCTTTCTTTCTGGCATTTTTAATCTCTTTATTAAGTTAAAATTTTAATTTAAAGTTTGAAACGTTAACAGGGAGATCTAGCACAAGCTTTTGTTTTCTGGCTCTCTGGCTCCCCCTGTTGGTGTCTCGTGCGGCAGGCGGGCGCTTTATTCACCTCTCAGCCTAGTCTTGTGCCTTCTTGAGGACTAGAGACTTGGTCTTTGCAGGGGAAATCGGGAATTATGTGGTTATTTTGGGGGGAAGAGAAATACAAATCTATTTTTTTTCTTCTTTCCTTCCTTCCTTCCTTTCTCTTTCCTTCCTTTCTTTTTCTTTCTTTCTCTTCTTTTTCGCTATCTATCTATCTATCTATCTATCTATCTATCTATCTATCTATCTATCTATCTATCTATCTATCTATCTATCTATCTATCTATCTATCTATCTATCTATCATCTCTTTTCTTTACCCCTTTCTCACTTACTATTTTGCTTCCTTCAGCCTTCGCAGCTCCAGCAGCAAACTGGCCCAGCTGACCCTGGAGCAGATCCTGGAACATCTGGATAATCTCCGCCTGAACCTGAGCAACACCAAACAGAGCTGTAGGTTGAGGCTGGGGGCCGTAGAGACCCCGGGGTTGGGGGCCAGAGGGATGTTCTGCAATCCCAGCCTTTTCCTCCCTGCAATAAGGGGGGTTAATGGCAGGGACACCCCCACACCGCATTAATACTCAATCCGAATAGAGCTGGAAGGGACCCTGGGGGTCTTCTAGTCCAACCCCCTGCTCAAGCAGGAGAACCGATGCCTGCTTTCAGACATGGCTGTCTTGAAATCCTCCAGTGATGGAGCACCCACAACTTCTGGTGGCAAGCTGTTCCACAGGTTCATTGTTTCTCCTTAGTTCCACATCGCTTCTCTCTTTTGATTGGTTGCCATCCGTTGCTTCTTGTCCTGCCCTCAGGTGCTTTGGAGAAGTGGTGGACCCCTCTTTTCTCTGGGGCAGCCCCCCCAAATATTGGAAGGCTGCTATCATGTCCCCCCCCCGGGTCCTTCTCTTCATTAAACCAGACAGACCCAATTTCTGCTTTAGCCTCCAGGCCTTTAGTCATCCTATCAGAAGGCCGTTGCTCTTCCAGGGACCCCCACTTTTTCTAATGGCCACTTTCTCATGACCCCCTCCCCACTTTCCTTCCAGTTTTCAACCAGCCCCCCATCCTCCAGTCCTTGCAACACGTCCAGTGCAGCTGTGACGAAGCCCACAAGATGAAGTGAGTAAGACCCTCGTCGGTCGGTTGTTCCTGCCGGACCCAGCCAGGAATCCTGGGGGGGGGGAGAGACCTGGTCCCCTCACCCCTTTTCTCCCCCCCCTCCCCAGGTTCAGCGACCTCTTCTCCCTGGCCGAGGAGTACGAAGACTCCTCCAGCAAGCTGCCCAAGAGCCGAAGGAAGGCGGCCCTCTCCAGCCCCCGCAGCCGCAAGAACACGGCCCAGCAGCCACCCAACAACGAGGAGGAGTCGGCCTCCAGCAGCGCCTCGGTGAGTGGGGGGCGGTGGGGGGGGTCTTTGGGAGTGCAGGGGGGGGGCTGGGGAAGAAGGAAGGAAGGAAGATGATAAATAGGCAGCTAGATATGAGATTGTTCCCGGCCCCTTACAACTTGCCCTGTTGTTCTTGTTGCGAAGCTTGGATTTGGGGGAGGGGGCTGCCCAGTGACACACCCACAAAGACCCCTCCCATCCAGTGTTTCCCCCCCTCTTTCTCTGACCCACAGGAAGAGGAAGACACCAAACCGAAACCCACCAAGCGGAAGCGGAAAGGATCCTCGGCTGTTGGCTCAGACAGCGACTGAGTGGGGGGGGGCTGGGGGTCCCTGTGGCGGGGCCCACCCCTGCGCCAATCCCCCCCTCCCAAAGCCGCCCTTTGGGGCAAAGGAACTGCCCAGCCCCCAGGTCGAATCCAGATCCGGCCAGGCCAGGCGGACACAATTGCCGGAGAAGGACGAGGCTGCGGAGTGACGCTCTCCCCTGGCAGGGGGTCCTCTTGGGGGGGGGCTCCATCCCTGCCAGAAAAATGGGTGGTCTGCCCACATGGGGAGGTCACATCCTCGCTGTGCCCACCCACCTCACTTCGGCTGGCTGGCTTCCGTGGGGCAGCAGCAGCAGCAGCAGTGGCGAAGGGAGGCCAAATCCAGAAACCAGATCAAGAAACGGAGCCCGATTTTGTTTTCCAGATGTAAATAAACCGTGTGAACTGCTGTGATCACCAATTGGTGCTTCTCCCAAGGAAAACCTGGAGGAGGGAGGGCTTCCTTTTTTTGGGGGGGGGGGAGAGCAGGCTGGGGAGATCTTCCCCATCCGAGCCAGGCCCGGATTTTTTTCTCTGTCCGTGTTTGCTTCAAATAAAAGGCATTTTATTCTTGCCTCGCTTGATCCAGCCATATTGTGCCCCCTCCCCAGCACAGCCTCACAAAACCAGCCTTGCAGATGCAAATCAAGAAAGACCCCCCCCTCCTTGTCTCTCTCCTCTCCCCCCTCCCTCTTTTCCAAAATCCGCTGGGGACAGGAAAACTCCAGCAAGGAAATAAAAACCGTCCCTTTTATGTTGAACTGTCTCTTCCCGGCAGAGATGATCCTTTTTAAAGTGGTTTGGAAAAAAAGAAAAGAGACACTAAAAATTGGCAATTTGGGGGGTTTTTTTGGGGGGGGGGAACTCACTGCTTTGTCTCATGTTTGGGGACCAGGCCAGGCTCAATCTGGGGTTGGGATGGTCCTTCTTTGTGTGTTTTTTTAAAATATCCTTTTGAGTTTTGCTTAGTGATATCAGTATTATTTTGTTATTTGTTAAGTTCTCTCTGTTTCCCTTTTTCTTTCTCTTTCTGTGTTTTTTTCTCCCCCCTCTTTCACTCCTTTCCTTTCACTGTTTCCTTCTCTCTCCCTCTTTTGCTTTTTCTTTCTCTATCTCCTTTTCTCACTTTCTTTTTTGCTCTCTCTTTTTCTTTTTCTCCATTTCACTCTTTCTTTTACTTTTTCTCTGTGTCTCTTTCCCTCATTCTCTTTTGCTGTTTCACTGCTTCTCTTTTTTCTTTGTTTCTTTCTGTCTATCTCTTTATATCTCTATATCTATCATCTGTATATCTATATATTTATCATCTGTATCATCTATATCTATCATCTCTATATCTATTGTCTGTCTGTCTGTCTGTCTATCTATCATCTATCTCATCTCTCCTTTCCCAGGAAGAACTTAATTAGTCTCTTCAAAAGAGAAAAAGCAAAGGGGGCAGACTGACCAAGTGGCTCTCAAACTTAAAAAGTTAGTATTTAGCATTTTCTTGGTTTTTCTACCCTGGGTTCCCGAGCTTATGTTGGAAGCTGCGATCAAAGCGCAGAAGTCAGTCAGGATTTAAAAAACTTGCCCGTTTTGAAAAAGGAAAAGCAACAGACCCTGTCCTATTTTATTTATTTTTTTTGAGGAAAAGAAAAGGAAATCTCAATATTTGGCTTTGTATTAACGGCCTGGGGGAAAGCGTGGGAAAAAAACGGAGTGACTTTCCACAGGGGGGGGGGGGGAAGCGAAAAGCATCAGGCTAGAAAAGCAGGCAGTGGTGACTTCTAACCTCGCCTTAGCCATGAAAGCTGGCCAGGTAACTTTGGGTCAGTTCTCCTTCCTGTCAGCCCAGCCCACCTTATAGGGTTGTTGTTGGGAGAAGCAGGAGGAGAAAGGAATATTAGGTGTGTTATTTGTAAAAACAACAAGAGGCGGGATACAACCTCAGGCCTTCTTCCTTTGGAAAAGTAGCCCTTAAGTAGCCGAGATCAATGGAGCTCCTAGCACCAGGGGCAGTCTACCCCCAAACGATCAACCCCTTCCAATATTTTCCTTGCCAGATTTCCCTCCGGGGACCAATTTGAGCTAACGTTCACAGAACATTTCGTCCTGTTGGAAGGGGGAACATTTCCTGGACCAAAAAGCAACATTAAGGAATCCCAGCTCGGGTCCAAACTCTTCCCCCCCCCCCCGCAAACAAGCTGGGGAAGGATGCTGACACGGTTGTAAATGTGAGGACTAGTCGTAAGTCCCGTTTCCCTCGAACGGGCTGGGGGCACCAATTTAGCTAACCAAAACATCCCTTTAAAGTTTCTTTTTTCTTTAACTCCGATGCTGCCTCTGGCTTCTTTCTCTCCCCAATTTGAATTTATTTATTTTTTTATTACTTTTTTTTCCTGGGGTTTTTCAGGCTTCAAACCAAACGGCTGATTTTGTTTTGTTCTTGTTTTTCAGTATTCCTGGCCTCATTTTATTCCAGGCTCCTCCTTGTGTTGTGGCCCGAGGGCAAAAAAAGGGAGGGTGTTTTGTTGCCAACACTTCCATCTTTGTGTGTGTGTGTGTGTTTCTCAACATCTGCAATTCCTAGGATTTGGGGACAGGGACCACCCCTCCCCCAGGCTCAGTAGGGAAAAGATCAGGAGGGTGAAATTTCTTCCAGCAGCCGCTGCTCTGCACGTTTGCAAAGTAGGGGAAAGTTTAATCCGGGGAACCACAATTAATTCCTGGGCCTTTTTTTTTTTGGCACCTGTTAAGCAGGGATTTAATGGGTTAATGGGGGGGGTTAATTGCGGTCAACACGAAAATCAGATGTTCCTGCCAAGAGGGAGCCCACGAGGCCCCCACTTTGTCTTGGTGGGGAGGGGGGGAGATGCCCAGGGGTTGCTTATGGAGGAGGGGGGGGGGTTTGTCGATTAGCCGTGATTCAAAACAAACCACAGCTTGTGATGATCCTGGGCTAGTTAGTGAAGTAGGACCGACCCTGATTGTGGACGGTCCTTCTGGGCTGGATAGAAGGCTGGCTTTGGGGCATCTCCTTGGGGACTGGGTGCGAATGAGCCCTGGCAGTCCCAAGGGGGTGGGTCTTCTTGGCGGGGTGCCAAGTTTCCCCCCCCTCATTGTCCCACTTCCCCATCTCTCTCTCTCTCTTCCCCTCTCTCATTCCCTCTCTAATTTTCTAACTTTTTCTTTCTCTCTTTCTCATTGTCCCACTTCCTTCCTTCCCCCTCTTCTCTCTCTCTTGCCCTCTTTTCTTCCCTCTCTCATTCCCCCTCTCTCTCTGTGTAACTTTCTCTCTCTCTCTCTCTCTCCTGTCTCAGCATCTCCTCCCTCGAAAAGATCTTAGAACTTTGCGGGCTAAGCAGAAGAGGGGGCGGGCGTGGGGCCCCCCCTCCCCTTTACACACAAACACACACACACACAAAACACCCGCCCCCTTGCGCGTGCGTGCGCGCACACCCACAAAGGCGGGCAGGCGGGCGTCCTTCCTTGCTGGGCTGAGCGCGCAGAGGGGCCGGCAGCTGCTGCGCCCCCTGCCCGCTCGCCCACCC
>NW_015386518.1:401098-406844 GCF_001527695.2 Protobothrops mucrosquamatus
CTTCGTCTGGGCCTGGATCGGGCTGGCCAAGCTGGGCGCCCGGCCCGCCTTCCTGGGCACCGCGCTGCGCCCCGACGCCCTCCGCCACTGCCTGCGCGCCTGCCGCGCCCGCGCCCTCCTGGCCACCCAGGGTGAGCGGGGGGGGGGATCCCGGGAGGGGAGGCTGGGGGCTGGGGGGGGAGGCCCGCAGGGGTCCCCAGGTGGACATAGAGGAGGGGGGGGGAGGCAGGGGATGATGGGGCTGAGCCACATTTTTGTCTTCTCCCTCCTGCCATTTCTTCCCCTCTGCTCACACCAACCCTGCAGAGCAGGCCAGGCTCAGGGCAAAGAGAGAGGGGGGGGGCAAAGTCACCGCAGGAGCTTGACAAACACTCCCCCCCCATCTCCCTGCATCTTTGCAGAACTGTTTGGAGCCGTGGAGCCCATCCTCCCCAGCCTGAAGGAGATGGGCATTGGGGTCTGGGTGATGGGAAAGGGGCCCTATCCACCGGGCGTGATCAGCCTGCAGGATCTGCTGGAGGAAGCCTCCGAGGAGCCCCTGCCTTACGAGCTCTCCACGCCGCGCCACCTGATGGACACCTGCCTGTACATCTTCACTTCCGGGACAACAGGTGTGGGGGGCTAGAGAGGGCGGGGCTGGAGGCGCAGGTTTCTGGAGGGCTTCGGGAGGGGGGGGTTCAGGCCTTGTGTGTCAGGAAGGCAGCAGCAAGTTTGATGCATCCCCAAATTGCATCTTTAAACAACAATTGTGTCTATGTTGCCTTGGTTTGCTTTGCTACTTTAGGGCAAAGATGTGGGTTGAATTCATAAGCACAAATACTGTGTAGCAATCAAGTGTTTTTAAAAACATAACATCCTTTCCTTCTTTTTCTCTTCTTTCCTTCTCTTTCTTTCCTTTTTTTCTTTTCTCCCCTTCTTTCTTCCTTCCTTCCTTCCTCCCTCTCCTTCCCTTCCCTTCCCTTCCCTTCCTTCTTCTTCTTTCTTTCTTGCTTTCTTTTCTTTCTTTCTTTCTTTCTTTTTCTCCCTCCCTCCCTCCCTCCCTCCCTCCCTTCTTTCCTCCCTCCCTTTCTCTCCAGGCCTCCCCAAGGCTGCCCGGGTCAGCCACTTGAAGACCATCCTCTGTTTAGGGTTTTACAAGCTGGTGGGGGCCTGCAGCTCGGATGTCATTTACCTGACCCTGCCCTTGTATCACATGTCCGGCAGCCTTTTGGGCATCCTCGGCACGTTCGGCCTCGGTAGGTGCAGGAGCTTTGCTGTCTCTTTGACCCGCCAGGCAAGGCAGAGAAGCGTCTGCCATCCCTTGCTCCTTCTCCCCTCTAGAATTCAAGGTAGATTGCTCGTGGCTTTGGAGGCTCTGCTTAAGTGTTACCTGCTTCCCAGCCAAGGGATTCCCTTTTCATCCGAAATACCATTTTGCCATAGTCAAAATTGCGGTTTAAGGAGGTGAATCTCCCTGCCGGTCGATGGGAAACAATGAAAAAGAATGACTTTCTAAAAGTCACGAGGACTAGAAACCTTGCTCAGCTTTCTTGGAAAAAGGCTTCCCGTTTCTTGCCAGGTGGCACCTGTGTGCTGAAGAAAAAGTTCTCAGCCAGCCAGTTTTGGCCGGACTGTCGGGCTCACGGGGTGACCGTCTTCCAATACATCGGAGAGCTTTGCCGGTACCTGGTCAACCAGCCACAGGTAAGTGTGGGAAAAAGGTGGATCTGTATGTCTCCCTCTGGTGGCCAACGCTGATATTACTGCTGGGATTTCTGCCATTTTCCCATTTCTCTTCCTTCCTTCCTTCCTTCCTTCCTTCCTTCCTTCCTTCCTTCCTTCCTTCCTTCCTTCCTTCCTGTTGTGCCACTGTGTTCCTTCTTCTTTCCTGCAGAGCCCGGCTGATCGAGAGCATTCCTTGCGGATGGCCGTGGGCAGCGGGATGCGTCCGGACGTCTGGCGTGAATTTCTCCACCGTTTCGGAAACATCAAAGTGGTGGAAACCTACGGCATGACCGAAGGGAACGTCACCCTGTTCAACTACACCGGCAGGGTGGGGGCCGTGGGGCGCGGCTCCTGGATTTATAAGGTGGGCATCACAACATTCCTGGGAAAGGTAGGGGGGCACTTTGGGGAAAAAAAATCTCTCGCTTTTAATTGTACCATGATTTTTTTCCCCTCCCTGCAGTGCTTCAGTCCCTTTGAGTTGGTTCGTTTTGACGCTGTCCAAGGCGCTCCGCTTAGAGACAAGGCCGGGCGGTGCCAGCGGGTGGATATAGGTGACGTTGTAACTTTGAACAGTTGCTAAACCACTTGTTTAATATTGTAAGGCCACCCAGAGTTACCCTGTGATAAAAATGGGCGTCCAGTAAATTTAATAATAAATAATTAGAATTTAGAATTAGAATTAGAATTAATTAGAATTAGAATTACAGACTTGGAAGGGACCTTGTAGGCCATCTAGTCCAACCCCCTGCTCAGGCAGGATACAATTTTTGACAGATGGCAGAAAGGAAGGAAGGAAGGAAGGAAGGAAGGAAGGAAGGAAGGAAGGAAGGAAGGAAGGAAGGAAGGAATGAGAGAGAGAAAGGAAGGAAATAGAAAAAGGAATGAAAGAAAGAAAAGAAAGAAAGAAAGAAAGAAAGGGAGAGAAAAGGAAGGAAGAAAAGAAAAGGAGAAAAAGGAAGGAAGGAGAGAGGAAGGAGAGAAGGAAGGAGAAAAGGAAGGGAAAAAAAAGAAAAAGGGAGAGAAAAAAGGAAGGAAGGAAAGAAAGAAAAAGAAAAGGAGAGAAAGGAAGGAAAAAGAAAGAAAGAAAGAAAGAAACAAAAAAAAAAGAAAGAAAGGTCCTAATCCGAGGACTCTCTGGATCATCGTTTTTCTTCTTTCTGCAGGGGAACCGGGTCTCCTGGTCTCGCCCGTCACCTTCCGCAACCCCTTCCTCGGATACGCCGGTGGGCGCGAACTGACCGAGGCGAAGATGCTGCGCGGCGTCTTTGCCGACGGGGACGTTTATTTCAACTCCGGGGACTTGATGGTGCAAGACGGCGAAGGCTTCGTCAGCTTTTGGGACCGTACGGGAGACACCTACCGGTAGGCTTCTTTTCCAAAACGTGGCTCAGCTTTCCCATGCTCCACTCCCTTGCTGAGCAGGGATGATGGGCTTTGCCATCTCTAGAGCATAGGAGAGTGCAAGATAGGGTTGGTTTTTTTGAGAAAAAAAATCCGGGTTTTTTTTTCCCCTCCAATTCCTGCCTTGTGTTATATTCCCCACTGGCCACACGAGGGCGCCCTTCCCTAAAGAAAACTTTCCTGGGGATTTGATGCAGTTCAATTAAAAAAAAAAAGCCCCGAAAGAGACTTTTCTTCGCTTCAAATTTAAAAAAATGAGCCCAAAGCCCCAAACTCTCCTTCTTTTTTTACTTAAATCAATCGGCCACTCAACACCACAAATGCAAGTGCAAAAAAACCCCAAAAACCCCCCACCTAACAACCAGTTCAGTCATTCCTGATCTCCTAGCCAAGACCTTTTTTTTCTTTAATTTGCAAATCTTCCCTCTCTGACTTCCCTTTGTTTCCCCCCCCCCCCCATAGTTGGAAAGGCGAAAATGTGGCCGCGACAGAAGTCGGGGAGACTTTGAGCAAGTTGGACAGTTTGAGGGAGGTCACGGTTTACGGTGTGATCGTCCCAGGTAAGCGCTAGGAAAATCAGGAAAAAAATTAGATATCTCCCGAGTTCTGATCCAGATTTCTTCCTCCTTGTCCAGTCCTGCCAACTCAATTTCTTGGAGGGAAAAATGCTGGAATGACAGCAGCTGGCAACTGTTATGATCCCAGAGTTCCCTTCGGATTGAAATTGGCGGCCTATAAATTGAATACACAAAATAAAACCAACATTGCTTGCTGTTACTTATTTATTGCCGTTGTTTATTAGTAGAACGGCTATACGTTCCTTTGCATGTAACAAAGAGGTTCTAGACAATTGTATAGGCGATATGATATATGGGGTCTTTCGTTTGAGCAGGGGGCTGGACTAGAAGACCTCTAAGGTCCCTTCCCACTCTGTTATTCTGCATCCTTTGTGGAAAATGGAACGTTTATTTCATAAAGATGCATTTCATTGAATTACTGATTTTCTTGGCTTTGCTCTGGGGATGCTGTGACGGTCGGTAAGTATGGAAAACGGTCCAAAGTCACGTTTTTCAGTGCTGTTGTAACTTCAAACGGTCGCTAAACGAATTGTCGTAAGTTGAGGACTGTCTGCATTCTCTTCCAGGACACGACGGCCGGGCAGGGATGGCCACCTTGGTGCTGCAGCCGGAGGCCGACTTCAGTGGCCCCCAAATCTACAAACAGGTGGCCGAGCTGCTCCCTCCATACGCCTGGCCTCGCTTCCTGCGAATCCAGGTAAGCCTCCAGCTTGGTTTTGCCTTCTGGTTTCACAACGGCCCTGCGAGGGAGGCCAGGGCGGCATCTGGAGGCCCAGATCTGGCCGCCCGTTCACGACGGTCTGACTTTCCTTCCGCTCAGGAGCAGCTGGAGATGACGGAGACCTTCAAGCAGAAACGGTTCCGCCTGGTGGAGGAAGGGTTTGACCCCACCCGGGTCTCGGACCCCCTGTTCGTGCTGGACGTTGCCGCGAGGACCTACGCGCCTCTCACGCCGGACGTCTGGAAGAAGATCGCCGCAGGAGAGCTACGCCTGTAACGGACCCAGTCTCCATCCCCGGGCAAAATCCGGACTCTGTTGCACCGGACAATCCTGGCTGTGTGTGTGCATTACATATAGTCCTCGCCTTAGGACCGTAACAGAACTGGGCTGAATGTCAAAGATTCCCTTCCATAGCCGAGCTGAGTTTATGACATTTTTTTCACGGCGGTCCGGGTACAACGTCATAAATGGCGATCAGGAGGCTGCAAAGGCGTTTAAGGACGGTCCCTTGTCATAACCTTGAAACTGGACCTTTTTGGAGATGCTTACGTCATAACTTGGGACGCTAAGCGATTGGTCGTAAACTGAGGACTATCTGTCTTCCTCTGCCTCCATTTTCACGCAACCTCGATGAAGTGTCTTCCTTGTAACGCAACCGTTTTTCCACACACCTTGTGGTGGTCCTTACAATTTGGGGCTGGATTCTCCAATTTTTCTATCTTTTCTTACTTTTTTTACGGGGTCTTTAAAACCTACAAGTCTTCCTTTTTTTGTCTGACCCCCCCATGGTCCCCCCTCTCTCTCTGGACTGGGTGGTTTTTTTTCTCTGAAAAATCCCCATTTTCGGGTCATCCCTGAAGCCGGGAACGATTGTAACCCTCTCAATTTCCTCCGTCTGTATTAAATTCCTGTTTGGGAAGTCCAGATTCAGCTTTGGGGACTGAACAGATTTTAGACTTTTATGTACAGTATATAAATATATGTATAGTCAGATTTGTTGGCGTGAGATTGGACCCATCTTAAAGACTAGGGAAACTGAGGCCCAGATAGGAGTCATAAGCTAAGGGATATGTTTTGTTTTTTGGTTTTTTAGGGATGTGTGTCATGAATTTGTACTTAATCAACTATCCAATTTGGGGGTATAAATTTGTTAACTGTGGTTGATTCAGTCTTAATAGCTATGCAAAAGTCACGAACGGCTGACGTAACCAGTGGTTTGTTGTTTTTTTTGCACCTTGGATCCTAAAGGAGCCCGTTTTCTCCCCACACACCAACAAAGCAATCAGTGGCCTACCTTGCAAGGCCAGTTTTTGTTGGGTTTTTTTTTTTTTTTTTTTTT
>NW_015386518.1:406944-425515 GCF_001527695.2 Protobothrops mucrosquamatus
ATTATGTTATCCTTTTATTTATTATATTATTTTATATTGTGTTTCGTTTTTATTTTTCTTGACTCTGCAAAATGCCTTTTAAAAAAAAAAAATACACAGAGATTGGAGAAAGACCCCTCCCCCACCCAGCGATAAGAGTCTGCTCTGACCGCCCAAGTTAATCAATGAATCGATTATAGATTGATAAGGCCGCCTAATTCGAAACGAGGCAACTGCAAAATTCCTCGACAGCCCCTTGGGGTGGCCTACCTTGGAGGGTGGTTGTGAGCTCAAAGCTGCCCTACATTGCAGGGCCAAAGGAAGGGGTGGGGGAATAGAGGATTTTGAAGGAAGGAAGAAACCGGATGCAAATTTTGACGGTTTTGCAACTTTCAAACCGGCCTAAAACTTGGGTTGCTAGCTTGATAAAATCAGGAACTGGCTTGCTTGCGTTTCACTCTTCTATCTATCTCTCTTGCACACACCCCTCTTTGCAATTTTGGGGTGCCAGTAAGAGACACAGGGTCTCCTTCCCCCTCCCCCTTTGGGTATTGTCTTCCTAGCTGCCTCCCCTTTCCCCTGGCTACAAAGAGAGGGTGTTGGGGGGTGCCCCATTGTGCCTAGAGAATAGGGCCATCGGCTCGTGTAACTGACACCATGAATGGACCCAGGAAGGCGGAAAAAAGAAGGGGGCAGCCTCGCCCACCCACTCAAACATCCCCCCCCCTCCCCAAATCCAGGACTTTTAAGTGCAGTTAACTGGATGGAGCTGGAAAAAAAGGGGGGGTTAGGAATGGGAGGGAAGTTGGAAGGACCTCTTTCAGCCCCTTTATATTTCCCTGCTGCTAAATTGGGGAGGGGTCCCTCCCTCCGTCTCTCTCTCTCTCTCTCTGTCCACTGGAGTTCTCCCCAATTGTTCCAAAGCTGAAACTCGCAACAGTGAGAAGAACGGCATTCTCAGGACACGTTAACCCAGGTCAGCCAGAGAGCCTGCAACTAAAGTTTGTATTTGGCTAGATTTTTGCAGTGGGTTGCAACCTTTGCATTAATTGCAAGGAGTGCCTTCTCTCTTTTTTTGCATTAAATGCAAATTCTGCCATTTTGCTAAAACAGGGTCAGGCTTTTAAGCTCAGACACTTGTGTGATCATGAAGCAATTTCTCAACTTTCTGACTCTTCCCCACTTCGTTGAAAATGGAAGCATTAACATGTTTGGTTTTTTTCACAATTTTTGTGTGTGTGTGTGTGTGTGTGTCTGTTCAAATGTGTTCAATTCTCAGCAGCTCACCAGCCTCATCAAGCAAAGGCATTGAAAGAAAACAGAATAACAAAGAGTTGGAAGGGACCTTGGAGGGCATCTAGTCCAACCTCCTGCAGGAAACCCTACTATGCCATTCAGGACAAAAGGCTGTCCCAACCTCTAGCGATGCTTTGGATCAAAATAATGTACAATAAAAACATCGCTGATAAAGCCGTATTCTCAACTTGGTTTGCCCCCAAACCTGGGGTTTTAGACGTGGCTGGCTTTGAAAAATTGCCTGTTTTTAAATAAAAAGTGAGGGACTCAAGGCAATTAAATGTTTCACATTTAAATCCATCTCGAGGCTCAAACACCCCAGAGAATTCCCTGTTTTTTTCCAGGCTCAGCCAGACATTTTCAGTACCTGGGACAGCATTTGAGTAAAGCCACTTTTCCCTCTGATTTTTATTTCAGTTTGAGGGTGGAAAGACACCCGGCTGGACTACTCCAGGACCCCTGCCGTGGGGCTGGCCTTGAAGAGTGTGCTGCCAAGGCCCCAGACGGCTTTCTAATCTGGGGATCGCGAGACCCCCGGGGACGCTGCGACCGTCATAAATATGAGTCAGTTGCCAAGCATCCAAATTTTGATCCTGGGGAATGCTGCAACGGTCGTAAAAGTGAAAAACGGTCCTAAATAAACGGGTGTAGGCCGAGGACTGCCTGCGTTTTATTTGCTAGCCTCAGCTGTGGGTCAGTCCATCAGTTGGTTGCCCTTTGGGGGGTTTCTTCCCCCCCCAAAAAATACCCCCCTCTCTTCTGCATGCAAATAACGCCCAGGTGAGAGGCCAGGTGAGTCCTCCTTAGGGCAAGGTGACGGGTGCGAAGGATGCCACTGAATTATCCAGCCTGGGGAAGTTGCAAAAGGAGGACCCGTTGGAGGGAGGGAGAGAGGGGTGGGAGAGGAAAGAGGGAGGGGCTCTTAAGCCAAATGCAATTGGGTAGCTCTGCCCCCCCCTCACAGACCCAATCCCCCCCCTTCCTCCTCCTCGCACCCTGCTCCGATTATATCAATGACACCGGTGGTCACAAAGGGCAGACAATGGGATTTTTAAGCTGGCCAATTTAGCTTCCCCAGGCTGGATTGAGGAGGGTCTCAAAATTGGGGGTGAGGGTCCACAAAGCAAAGGGAGGCACACAGGTTGGGGACAAAGTGGAGACCAAAGACTTAATATTTTTCATTTTATTGGGGAATTAGCGGAACCGAGCAGGGTGGGGTGGGGGGCTGCTGGCAAAGAGCCAGGGACCCCCGTTCTTTCTTAAGGGATTATTCGCCAGGGAGAAAGTTCGGGTTTCAGATTGCTTTTGGGGGGCAGAATCTCCAGCGGGGTTTTTTGGGGGGGCTTTTAAGCCGTCCGTTGGCAGGCGATGCTGCCGTGGAGATGCTGGATGGTCCTGGGGCTGTTTCTGCAAAACTGGGGTAAGTATATCCATCATTATTACTGTGGTTATTGCGTCACATCCAGCATGAAATGTTGGGCCCAACCTGAAGGTCGAAGGCAGACAAACGGAGACGTTTAATTCAGGGTTATTGTGAAATTAATTGCGGTTTTTAATGGCTTTGCAAAAGGACGGGATGTGCTAACCGGCATTTTCAAAGAGGCAGTTGAGCAAAAGAAGCGAAATTGAGCAAAACAAGAGGGGAAAAAAATAAAAGTTTTCAGATCTAATTTCCCTTTTGGGGCTGGGATCTTGGGCAGAAAAATCTCGCTTTTTAGATGTTTTTTCAAGAACTGGCGTTCAAACAAATCCAGCCTCTTAGTGTCCAAAGGAAGAGTGCCTTTTTACTGAGACCAAAGTTTGGCTGATCATTTTGCATTTTCAGCCAGGAGATTCAGAATATTTTTCCTCGCCTGCCCTGCCTAAGAAGTAAAAATAAAATAAAATAAAAATATGCACAACTTATTCGGCGTTTGTTTCAATAGGTAGCCAAGACGATGTTGTGTTTGTGTATTTTTGTCAGTGTGTGCAGCCACCCACAAATGGGGAGTTTTTAGTTTGGTTATTTGACCGAAATGACAACATTAAGGTAGCCGGTTGTGCACGGGCAGTTGTGCGTTTACAATCCTGTTTTGGAAATGATTCAAGGAATCAAGTTTATAATCGTGGTTTATAAATTAGTCAAGGTTTACTAAACTGCGGTTTAGTGTCCTGAGTGACCTGGAAACTCCTATAGATGTTTTTTTTAAAAAAACATTAGCAGAGATTGACGAAGGAGAAGGAATTCACAATTCACCTATGTTTCTTGTCTGAGTGTTATTTAACAGAAGAGCAGAATAACAGAATAAAACAGAAGAGCAGAATAACAGAATAAAAAAGAATAGAATAACAGAATAAAAGAATAAAACAGAATATCAGAATAAAACATAAGAACAGAACAGAATAAAACAGAATAGCAGAATAATAGAGCTGGAAACAAACTTGGTCTTCTCGTTCCAGTTTTAATTCCTAGAAACTATGGAGCTTCCTCAATAGACAAAAACTTTTAAATTGAAAAGAATAATTAAAATAAAAGGGATGATAAAATCTGAGGGTATTAAAATCCCCAGCTAGAATTCTTACACCTTCTTTGAAATGGGAATTCAATCAGAATTTGATCTGGTCAGAACAAAGCTCTTTATCATTGATCTTCATTGGATCAAAGGAAGTTGCCGATACGTTCACACAATCAAAGAGAGACCCCCCACAAACCATCTTTTCAATCCTAATACTTTTAAAACAAGCCTGCTTAAACCATTTCACGCCGAAGCGAGAATATAAAAAATGTCCCCCCCCCCCAATTTCTCTTCCGCAACTCCAAAGACAAGATTTGTTTTCTTTGCAAAATCTTTACCGGCTCCAAAAATCCACCCTCGGATAAAGTTTCCGCGAAAAGCTGGTTTGCAAAAAGAGAGAAACCGGGTTTGATAGGAGGAGAATTCTGCTTGTCAAAAGTTTCAAATGTGGACGGCTTCTGAGATCAGAGGCTGTGTCTACTCAGCGAAGCGTGAAGCGTTTCACGCAAGAATTAACTCGGGCAAGCGTGGAAAACCTGTTTAGACCAACTTTACACACTGTTTTAGCCCCAAGTTTGTCTCAGTGTCTTTTTTATATGTCGTGACGACCAAAACTGGATGTGACGTTCCAAGTGTGGTCTTATTAAGGCTTTATAAAGTGGTTATTAACACCTCGCCTGATTTTGATTAGCCGAGGCGGATCTCTTTTGGTACCCAACGAGGCTGATCTGGGTTGTGTTAAGAGACAAGCTGGACCCAGCAAACATCTCGAAATTGCTCTTTGCTGGAAGAGTTGAACCTGGAGGCTCCTCCTGAACATCTGATGGGGTTTTTTTTGGGGGGGGGGGTTCAAGGAGGCTACCTTTGCTTGAGGCTTAACCCCAACCTGCATCCGTCCTTTCGAAGAAGGAAGAAGCCCGTAGGACCTTTTTGCTGGTCTCCTTCAGGTCTTTGTGTTGGAGAAAATCTGTTTCCAACTGCTTTGGGGACCTGTCAAGTTTGGGCACCGCGACCGAAGGAATCCAGTCGGGGTCCTCAGGGGGGGACTCTCCCCTCAGCCCCCACCCCACCCCATCACCCTCTTTCCAAATTCTTGTGTCTCCATCAGGTTGAGGAGCATGGCTCCATTTCACGAGTGGCTGAACCCAGGCCCAAGGATGGGGAGGAGAGGGGAGAGCGGTCTGGGGTCACGGCACCCCTTGGACCATCCCAGGGGGTGGGTGGGTGGGTGGGCTGGAATGGAGCTGTGATGGATGGATGGCTGGAGGTGAAGGTGCTGGGTGGGGAGAGGCGGGCTTGAGTGATGGGTTAAGGCATGGGAACTTCACCCCGGGCGCGTCACGTGGCCGGGCAGATGGGCTGAGGGAGATGGGCTCCATTGTGCCACGGAGGGAACAAATGAAGACCCCTTCGCATCTCCTGACCCCTGGCATTGTCCGCCCTCTCCGTCCCCCCCCCCATGAGGCTGCTCGACGGCCCTGCCTCACCCGCCCTCCCAGTTGCTAAGCCGGGCCCAAATGCAGCATCCATCAAGACGTGGAGGGGGGGGACAATCCCTGCTTCTCCGCCCCCTCAGAGGTTATTGTCACCGGCAGACTTTCACTTGGAGATGGGGTGGCCCGTGACTTTGGGGGCTGCAGGCAAGCCAAGTCCTAAGGGGATTCAAAGGGTCTTTTGTCCCGCCCCCCCCTCGGCCCCAGCCCTAGTGCTTCCCATCTGTTTGGGGAAGTGAGGAGCTGGGCACGTCAGCTGGAAGAGAGCAGGTTTCGGAGTCCTGATTCCCCGGCCCAGAAGGCTTGTCCGGGGCCCTTGGTTGCAGAAAAGGAAGGGTCCCTGTCTGGCGTCCTCTTCTCCCCTTTAGCCCTAAGCCTCAGAGAACCCAGCCAGGATGCCCTTCAGGTCTAACCCTCAGGGTCCCCTTCTTCTCCCTGGTCACGTCGCCCCATTTCTGATGCTTCAAAGACCTTGAGGTGGGTCTTCAGCTTCAACAAGAGCATCGGAGAAGCTGGTGGGTCCAACGTAAGGTTGAGGTTTTGGCTTTGGTGCAAAGGTTCCCACTGCCTGGAGAAGGTATCTGAGGAAGTTGACCTCCCTGAGGTCCTCCTTTGGCCTGGTGAACTGGGCGTGTGAAGACTGTGGTTGAGGAACATCTGGGGAGCTTCATGGGCCTTCAGCCGGTTTGGTGGTGGGGCCACAGGGAATTAATTAGTCCATCTATAGCCCAGTCTTCTTCCCTTGTGGACCTCAAGGTAATGAGGGAGGGGTCTTCTAGACCCTCTAGTTGGCTTTATCTTGAGAAGGGTTCAGCTTTTTCTTCTCTTTATTTTAGGATGCTTCTAGACACCCGATAACTGTGGGGGGAGGCGGGGGAGGGAGGGAGGGAGGAAGGATGGAAAGGGAAGGGAAGATGGGAGGGAGGAAAGGAAGGAAGGAAAGGAAAGAAAAGAAGGAAGGAAGGATTAGAAGGGAAGGGAAGATGGGAGGGAGGGAGGAAAGGAAGGATTAAAAGGGAAGGAAGGAAGGAAGGAAGGAAGGAAGGAAGGAAAGGAAAGGAAAGGAAAGGAAAGGAAAGGAAAGGAAGGAAGGATTAGAAGGGAAGGGAAGATGGGAAGGAGGGAGGGAGGCAGGGAAGGAGGAAAGGAAGGAAGGAAGGATTAAAAGGGAAGGAGGAAAGGAAGGAAGGATTAAAAGGGAAGGAAGAAAGAAAGAAAGAAAAAGAAAGAAAGAAAGAAAGAAAGAAAGAAAGAAAGAAAGAAAGAAAGAAAGAAAGAAAGAAAGAAAGAAAGAAAGAAGGGGCATATTTATTAGGGTCTTGTGTTCATCCATGATTCTGTTCTGACCTTCCCTCTTAAACCGATTGACCTCAAACCGTCTTTCTCCCCCTCCACAGACCTGGCCTACCCGTCAGAGCTGGCGTTCATCTTGGAGCCGAGCGACGTGATTGCCGTCCGGGACCGGCCGCTGCTCCTCCACTGCCAGGTGGAGGGCGAGGCGCCCATCAGCATCACCTGGTACCGCAATGGGGTGGCCCTGGCCCACGACAGCCGCAGTGCCCTCTTGGCCAACGGCTCGCTGCGCCTGGAGAGCATCCACCGGAGACCCCGGGGAGGCTCCCCCGGTGAAGAGGCCGCCAATTCCAGTGCCGGGGAATACAGCTGCACCGCCCAGAACTGTTACGGCCTGCTGGTCAGCCGCAAGGCTCGGATCCAGATTGCCAGTCAGTCTCTAGAGAATGTTCTCGGCCTGCCTGTTTGTCACATTCCCACTGGGAAAGTTGGATAGAGGGAGGGAGGGAGGGTGAAAGGAAGGAAGAGGGAAAGAGGAGACAGGGAAAGGAGGACAAGAAAGGGAAAAAGAGAAGGAAGAAAGGGATAAAAGAAGAGAAAAGGAAAGGGAGGAAGGGTGGGAGGAAGAAAGGAGAAAAAAGAAAGGAAGGAAAATGAAAAAGAAAGGAAGGGAAGGAAAGGAAAGAGAAGAAAATAAAAGAAATAAAATAAAATAATAAAAGAAATAAAAGAAAAAGGGAAATGGAAAGGAAAATGTCTTAAAGTGGCCCAAGTTTGCAAACCCTGATTTAGAAACCAAACATCTTGCATGACGGACTTTACGCTTTCTCAAAAATCTCCCCCGGAGAACCGTTCTAGCCAAACCTGGCTCCAATTTCAGAGCATACCTCAAGGGCAGCCCCATCTAGGCCCCCTTGTAGTAGACCAGCTTAGGCAGCTCTGGAGACAAGTGGCTGCCACTAACATCGTGGGGCTTTGCTCAAAGTCTGACTCTTGCCACCTGTCGTTTCTCCCCAAAGCTTTATCCAAGTTCCACATGCACCCCGAGTCCATGTCGGTGGAAGAGGGCGGCGTGGCTCGCTTCCAGTGCCTCATCCAGGGTGTCCCAGAAGCCACCATCACGTGGGAACACAACCGGACGGAGCTGTCAACCGAGGACTATCGGTGAGCTTCAGAGGGCCGTGGTGATGTTTGATGGTGCGCTGGGAAAAATGGTAGATTTTGTTGGGACAGTCCCGTCATAAGTTGAGGATTTCCTGTATCTGTTACGCACAAACAGGGATGCCGATGTTTTAATTTTCTTTCTCTTAAAAATTTGGATATTTAAGGGGATCCTCTGCTACAATGCCTGAAAATGTACACACAGACACACAAACACACGCACATATACAAACCACAGAGTGGGTTATCTAGAACCAATTTTTCCTTTCTCTCTTCTCATTTCCTTCAGATTTACACTCCTCCCCACCGGCATCTTGCAGATCACCGGTGTGAGACGACACGACGTTGGCAGCTATCGCTGCGTGGCGAGAAACATCGCCAACACTCGCTACAGCCAGGAGGCTACCCTGAGCATCAGCGGTGAGCACCGGGTGGTGGGATTCAGGCCAGGCGGGTGGCCTGACCTGGTGAATGGGTGGCTGTTTCGGAAAGGGAGACAGCTGGGAAGGGCTGGTCGTACTTACGGGGAATACGAATCGAGTGAGAAGGATTGTCCTTTGGTCGTGGCGATCCTCTCATTTTCTCATCGGCGGGGAGGGGAGAGGCTCTGCCCCCCTCACCCCCAAAAGAAGGTGGAAGGGGTCTCTACTCTCTCACCTTGTTCTTTCTTCAGTGTCCGTGCCCAAGGTCTTCAAAGAGCCGGTCATCTTGTCAGGACCCCAGAACCTGACCATTACGGTCCACCAGACAGCTATCCTGGAGTGTATCGCTACGGGAAATCCTCGTCCTATCGTGTCTTGGAGTCGTCTGGGTGAGCAGGGATGCTGAGGAAAACCACCATAGTGGGGGGGAAGAGGATGATGGGGTGTGGGGAAGGATTTCCTGAGAAGGTCAGGAGAGTAGCTGAGGAGAAGAGGCGGAGGAGAGACCACCTCTCCCGGCTACAACCAATGGGTTGTCTTCTGCCCCCCGTAGACGGACGGTCCATCGGCGTGGAAGGGATTCAAGTGCTCGGAACCGGCAACCTTATGATCTCGGATGTGTCAGTGAAGCACGCCGGGGTTTATGTTTGTGCCGCCAACCGGCCTGGCACCCGTGTGCGTCGCACTGCACAAGGTATCCTGATGGTGCAAGGTAAGAAGTCTTCCAGGTGGGGAGATGGAGGTATCCTTTAAGAGAACGGACAAGATCAGAAACTGATAGGCTGGCCGTCAGATCTTCGGAACCGGGTCCTAAGTAACAGTATACCAGAGTTGAAAGGAACCTTGGAGGTCATCTAGTCCAACCCCCCTGTCCAGATCTCGATACTATCCCTCTGTTGGTGCGGTACTGTAGGTGGAGTCTGTTGTAACTTTGAATGGTCGCTAAGCAACCGGTTCCTTCCTTCTAACTCTTCCTCCCTCCCTCCCTCCCTCCCTTCTTTTTCTCTTCTTTTATCCCTTTCTGTCCTTCCTTCTCTTTTGTTTCTTTCTCTCCCTCCTTCCTTTCCTTAACCATTGTCTCGCTTAGCAACAGGAGTGTCGGGTCCGATTGTGGTGGTAAGGCGAGGACCGCCTGCATCGTGGAATTAAAAAAAACTCTTCTAGTCGTAGGGCTGATTCGGTTTCCAAGACAGGTGAATCTTGGACGGACATCCCCCTGGAAGGTCCTCGGTGATTGACGCCTTTCACCCCCCTCCCCCCGGTGATGTGGGGTCCCCGGGAATACGATTAATTTCGTCCGATCAATCTCTCCGCCCTTCCTGCTCGCCGTTCTCATTCGAGCATTAATGACAAGCCGGTCCCAACCGGCCACATCCCCACCTGCCCTCTGGCAGCCATCGATCTGGGGCTGTTGATCCAATAAAGAGATGGGGGGGGGCGATCAATGCCGTGACCCATGGGTCTGGGAGGTCAAAGGAAGGTGGACGATGGATGCCGGGCAGAATTGTTCTCCGGCGAAGAGGGAGGTCTTCTCTCAAGGATTTGGGGGCGGGGGTGTTCCGAATTGGGGAGCTGAATTTGGAAGCGGATTCCCTCTGAGAACGAAGATTTGGGGTGGGGGGGCTAGGCATTCCTCAGAGCCGTCTGGCCAACAAAAGCTATTTTTTCTTTCTTTTTTTCTTTCTTTCTTTCTTTTTCTCTTTCTTTCTTTTTCTTTTTCTTTCTTTTTCTCTTTCTTTTTCTTTTTCTCTCTCTTTCTTTCTCTTTTCTTTTTCTTTCTTCCTCCCTCCCTTTTTTCTTTCTCCTTCTTTCTTTTTCTTTCTTTCTCTCTTTCTTCCTTTCACTTTTCTTCCTCTTTCTTTCTTTCTTTCTCTTTTTCTCTTTCTTTCTTTTCTTTCTTTCTTTCTTTCTTTCTTTTCTTCCTTTCTTTCTTCCTCCCTCTCCGTCCCCCTCCCTCCCTCCCTCCCTCCCTCTTTCCTTCCTTCCTTCCTTCCTTCCTTCCTTCCTTTTCTTTCCTAGCAGAGGAGGGGGTCTGTTTTTGTTTGGGGGGGCTCAAGGCTGAGGCTGGGGCTTTGCAAGTGGTGTGGGGGGAAGAGAAATCCCACTGCTCTTTTCCCAGCCTTTTGGGAGAGCTAATGGGATGCAGGATGGGGGGGGGGACGGATCCGTAAAGATCCTTTGAATTGTTCCGGAGAGGGTCAGGCATGTCCAAGGGACATCTGTCTCGCCTCTCTCCCACGCTGCCCCTGCCCCAGCTATTGCGGGGTGGGCAAGCCCAGATCGGAGGGAGGCTGCTGCCCCCTGCTGGCATCGAGAGGAGAAACAACCCCCTCGGTTTGTTTTGAGTTGTTCTGCGCACAGGACTGGAAACTTGGAAGGCAAAAACTGGACCGTGCCACAACAATCACAATTTACTTTGCAACAACATCTTTGCTTATCCCCTGATTTTGTCTCTCTCAGCACCTCCGGAGTTTGTGCAGTGGCCTCAGTCCCTCTCCAAAACGCCCGGCACCAGCGCCATCTTCACCTGCGTGGCGCAAGGGGTGCCAGAGCCTCACCTGATCTGGCTGAAGAACGGGAAAGTCCTGGCCCCCGGCGACAACATCAAGCTGACCCACAACAACAGGTCAGATCTCCCTCCGAGGTCCCTCCCAGCTCTGTCATTCTGTATTCTGAGCAGGGGGCTGGACTAGAAGGCCTCTGAGGTCCCTCCCAACTCTGCTATTCTGTATTCTGAGCAGGGGGGGCTAGAGGACCTTGAAGGTCTCTTCCAACTCTGCTACTCTGTTGTTCTCTGTGCTCTGTCCTCCTGCAGCACCCTGATGATCCAGGGCATCACCTCCTCCGACGAGGCCATCTACCAGTGCATCGCGGAGAACAGCGCGGGCACCAACCAAGCCAGCGCCCGGCTGGCTGTGGGCCTGTCCAAGGAGCTGCCCAGCTCCCCCAAAGGGGTGCAAGCCACGGCCCTCTCCACCACCTCCCTCCGGGTCTCCTGGCAGGAGCCGTCCCGGGAAGTCACCGAGTCCATCATCGGCTACGTTCTGCACATCTGCAAGGCGGGAGGTGAGCCGGGCCGGGGAGCCCTTTGTGCCCCCCTCCCCGCCCCTTCTCCCCAAATCTTCGGGGGTTCCCCGCTCTATCCGTCAACTTCTCAAGCGTCTTTCTCCTCGGGGCTTCCTCCGCAGAGTCCGACAGCCGAGAGCTGCAGGAGGCGGTCAGCAAGAACACGTTCCACCACGTCTTCACCAACCTTGAACCCTCGACTACGTACTCCATCTTCCTGAAGGCTTATTCCCCGCTGGGGGCCAGCCAAGACTCCCAGCCCGTCCTGGCCACCACGCTGGGCAGCAGTAAGCAACCTCATCAGTGTTTGGGGGCCGTGGGGTTTGTGGAGGAGGAGGAAGGGTCACTGCTTGTCCTGTTCTCTCTAGTCCCAGCTGCCTTGAGCTTCTACACCAAGATCCTGAACATCAGCACCGTCCAGGTGTTTTGGGAGCTGCCCTCCACGCCCGGCAGGATCGAAGGATTCAAACTGTATCTCCGGAAGCTGCCCGGCGCCCACTCCGAGGGTCCTCAGATCTTGCCTGGCACGGTCAACTCCTTCATCTATAGCAATCTGGGTCTGTTCTCTGCCCTTCCTTCCTTCCTTCCTTCCTTCCTTCCTTTTTTCCTTCCTTCCTTCCTTCCTCCCTCCCTCCCTTTTTTCCTTCCTTCCTTCCTTCCTTCCTTCCTTCCTTCCTTCCTTCCTTCCTTCCTTCCTTCCTTCCTTCCTTCCTTCCTTCCTATCTTTCTTTCCTTTCCTCCTCCTCTTCCTCCTGCTCTCCCCACACCCCCCTCTTCTAGCACTGATGACGTTACCTAGTTGGGTCATGAAACGTCTGCAAGAAAACCTCCAAGGTCAGAGGGCACCAAGGATCCCACAGTCCTCCTCCTCCTCCTCCCCCATCCCCCCTCTCTCTCATCTATTTATCATCTACCTATGTATCATCTCTATGGCATTCTCTCTCTCTCTCTCTCTCTCTCTCTCTCTCTCTCTCTCCATTGTCCAGTTGTGGCCCTCAACAACTGGGGAGGCTGCCCCCTTGAGTTTCTCCATTGGGGCTGACCCCGGGCTGCCTCTCTTCTCCCCGCAGAACCGGTGGCCAGCTACGAGATCCAACTCCAGGCCTTCAATGGCAATGGGGACGGGAACAGCAGCCGGAGATTCGTCTCCCTCCGGGACGACCTGGAAAAGCTGGGTAAGAACTGGTACCGGGAACCAGTGCCCACCCAGTTAGGGGCACAACCTCTGGGCACCCTGTAGCTACCGCCTGGGCCGGATAATTTGCAAAGAGGCTGGAAGCGAGATCTCTAACCAGAGGTGGAACCTCCTTATTCGGAGGCAGTCTATCCCACCCACCCCTCCCTCCTTCTTGCTCTGCAGATGCCAACTCGGTTTGCCAGTGCAGACCAGAAGGGGACACCTCCCTGGCCGGCATCGTAGTGGGCGTTCACATCGGCATGGCGTGCATTATTTTTTGTGTCCTCTTCCTGATGTTTGGCTACCGCAAGAGGTGAGGGTTCGGAAGACGCCCCGACATTGCTCTACTTCCTTAGGCCTCCTTTCCTTCGCTTCCTGCTATCTGCACCCCGCAGCCTCAAAGAGATCCATCCATCTGGATGGAGAGTGCTTGGCTTTCGTCCCTTGGCGGACTCCTTCCATCCCTCAAACTAACCGTGTTCTGCTTTTGGAGCCTCCACACCCTGCAGCAGTCTACCTCAAAAGGCCAGAAACAGCCCTGCATGGTCCTTTCCCCCCCCTTCTTTGGTTGAGGACACTCAACCAACATCTCAAGAACCTCTCCTTTCCGTGGGGCTTCCTTCTATTCACTTTTCTTGTGGGTTTTCTCTCCAGCCTTTTCTGCAAGAAAGGAGTTCAGGAAAATTGGGCTGTCCCCCAAGGAGCCGAATTGGTGCCCACCAGCTCTCAGGATCCTCATCTTCACCCCTGCAAGCCGGACAGCAGAGCCAAACCTCCAGGAATGGTGGAGCTGGCGGCTCGGGTGAGGACACTTTGCTGGTTGCACCGGTCTAAGTTCTGGAGAAGGCCTTGAGGGTTAAAAAAAAAAAGAGTTGGCTGATGGGGAAGGTAGGAGATTGATCCTTCCTTGGACAGTCTTCTGTAATGTAGTGGCCGGCAGAGCTGATGGACCGCAGCTCCTACGGTCTTTCTGATGGTTTCAGGCAACCCCATCGGTCAAGGGTGTTGAGGTCCATCATGTTTGAAGGACATCATGAGGTTGAGAAACAAACAAGCTTTGGTCTAGAATCTAGATGAACCTCTCTTCAAATTGAGAATAGAATATAGAATGGAATGGAATGGAATGGAATAGAATAGAATAGAATAGAATAGAATAATAATAGAATAGAATAGAATAGAATAGAATAGAATAGAATAGAATAGAATAGAATAGAATAATAATAATAAAATAGAATAGAATAGAATAGAATAATAGAATAGAATAGAATAGAATAGAATAGAATAGAATAGAATAGAATAGAATAGAAGCGGGAAGGGACCTTGGAGGTCTTCTAGTCCAGCCCCTTGCTCAAGCAGGAGAACCTATACCATCTCAGACAAGTGAATGTCTAGCCTCTTCTTAAAAATTTCCAGTGATGGAGCGCCCACGATTTCTGGTGGCAAGCAGTTCCACTGGTTGATTGTCCTCACTGTCAGGAAGTTTCTCCTTAATTCCAGGTTGCTTCTCTCTTTGGTCAGTTTCCAACCATTGTTGGAAAGCCTGACCATCACGGTTTCCATTATGGACACCAAGCAAAGGTGGTTGGGCAATTTCATGGAGGTTCTGTAGAGGTTCACCTTGCCTTGAAGGAAATTCAACTTGGGAGGAGAGGCAAAGAGGGGGAGGGGACCCCACGCAGGTGTGGACAGGGAGAAGAGGACGGGACAACCTTGAAGAGGTGCTCCAATCTGGTTGTCGTTGTGTTCTCTTTGCAGAACAGCTCCCCCCGTGAAGGACACACCATCGGAGATGGTCCTCGTTTTGAAGTCAACGTTGAGTGCTGTCCTTTGTCCCAGCCCAGCGGTTAGGCGAGCCCACGGGACCGTGGCGTGGGGAGAGGTCTTCTAAGGAGCAGGGCAGTGCTCCAGAGTGGTTGGACCTCCCCTCACCCCACCGCAACTCTCCAAAGAAACTACCTCGCTTCTCTCGGGGGACCCCAAAGCTTCTAATCCACCCCGTTATCCTGGAGGATCTATTTTTGATACAAATCGCCAAAACTACCTCAATGGCCAGCCCCTACGGCTGCCAAATAAGACCCCCCCAGCCAGCTCTTTCCTCACCAAAGTGGGGAGGAAACATGGGGGCCAGTTTTCCACAGCACCCCAAAGTTTCCAGACCCTGCGGCAAGTCTTCCAAGGAAGAGATGGAAAATGGGGAGAACAAATGGCCTCTTTTGTTGTCCTTCTGTCTCTGGCTGATTTGGGATGAATGAAAGTCGATGCCTCCGGTTGTGCCAGTATGGAAGAAGGGAGGTGCCCCCCCCAAAAATATTCCCCAATAATATGGGGTGGAGGAAGACCATCTCCTTTGGCTCTTCCCCCACCCAGGGTGCCTGGGAATTCGGCACCAGCGTACCAAATATCACAAAAGCAAAAGATGGAACAGCAGGGATCCCCCCAACTTTCTACCATGTTCCCCCATCCCTTCCTTCCTCCATCTTCGGGGTGGGGGGCAACGCCATTGTCTCCCCCAAACTCTGCTTCCCTTCTTCCCTTTCGTCCTTCTCCTTGCTGCTTCCTTCAGAATCTTTTGTGGAGGTTATTATTTTTTTTGCATAAATATATATATGTGTATATATAAGGACTCTATCCAAATATTTTTGAACACACACACACATAGACACACAAAACAGATGTGGCTGAACTGCTTCCAAAGATGTAAAGCTTTAACTGGAGAAGGAAGGGAAGATAGACTCTGGTGCAGGAAGACAAAAACTTCAGCTGAAGGTTGAGAGGTCTTTGGTCGCCTCAATGAGTTACCGACTGAAACATCTAAAATTGTGATTGTGGTTTTGTGGGGGCTCAACTCATCCAGTGAAAGGAGACCTTAAGTTGGAGGCAAGAGAATCTCTTTCCAACTTCTCTCGGCTGCAGCGACGGTGACTTTTCCAATAGTTCCCGTTGAATAACCGAACTCAAAATGTCGGGATGTCCTCCAGACCTGACATCAGAAGCGTGTGATGGTAGCAGCACCAGAGACTCTCTTCCTTTTACTCTTTCCCTTTCTTTTCTTCCTGAGTCAGACTTTCTTTCCTAGCCTTCGCTTCTCTTTCTCCAACGGCGAGGCCACCCTGGCAGGATCAGCTGTAGCGTAAGGTCTCTTTGGAGTCCCACCTAAATGTTTGCTTCCAGGTGGAGATGGGACCCCCTCAGTTCTTCAGGGAATTGACAGGTTGTCCTAAAAGCGAAGGTGGGCCAAATGTTTTGAGAAGGTCAGCAGAGCGACAGCAAAATCAAGGACGGGAAGAGAAATCGGATCACAGTATGTTCTTGAGAAGGTAGCTACAGCCTTCTTGGTCCACGGGTGGTGCTCTTGTCTTTCGTTCTCTCTCTTTCTGCTCTTCCTCAAGAGAAAATTAAGAAAGAAAGAAAACAGAAGAGAGGGAGAGAGAAAGAGAAAAAAAGAGAGAGAAATGATGTCTCCACAAGAGACTAGGACTCAAAAAGAGTGTTTGCAGATTCAGCCTGGACATCTCCAAAGTTTTGTGTTGAAAAAAAGAACATTAGATAGAAGCTTATTCCTACCTCCTTTTCGTTCTAGTCTCTTCTCTAAAAACTGCAACCAAAATGTTTTCCTCTTCCTTCCCTTCCCTGTCCCAAAGTTGAATTTTCCTTCCCAAATCTTTGCTTTCGGATCGTTCTAGTGCCTTAGGCAAAATTATGGGGGGGTTTCCACCCCCCCTTAGCTGAAATGAGTTCAATCTTCGTTTTCCTCAAATAGCAGGTGCTTCCCGACGTAGGGAAACACGAACAGTGGTTTCAGGGGCCAGGCCGGAGTCAACACCGAGGAGTGTGGGCTGAATTCTCATGAGAAGCTTGGATGGTCCATAGCTCTGGGTTGGGAGTGTTCAAGATCCAGCATGGTTGAACCAAGGTTATCTTGTAAGGGAACCGTTGTAGCTCCTGATCAAGATTCCTTCCTTCCTTCCTTCCCTATCCTCTCTCTCTCTCTCCTTCCTTGCTTCTCTCCCTCTCTCCCTCCCTTTCCTTCCTTCCTTCGGTCTCCCCCTTCCTTCCTTCCTTGTCCTTCCCTCCCTCCTTCCTTATGCCGCTTTCCTCTTCTTCCTTCCCTTCTTTCTCCCTCTTCCTTCCTTCCCTATCCTTCTCTCCTTCATTGCTTCTCTCCCTATCTCCTTTCCTTCCCTCTCGTCTCCCTTCTTCCTTGTCCTTCCCTTCTTTCCTCTCCATCCCTCCATATGCTGCTTTTCTCTCCTTCCTTCCTTCCCTATTCTTCTCTCCCTCCTTGCTTCTCCCTATCTCCTTTCCTTCCCTCCTTCCCCCTATCCTTCTCTCCCCCTCCCTTTCCTTTCTCCATCCCTCCATTCCTTCCCTCCCTCATGCCGCTCTCGCTTTCCTCTCCTCCCTTTTTTTTCTCCCCCTCCTTCCTTCCTTCCTTCCTTCCCCGTCTATATTCTGATGAAGACTTGTTGAATTGCTGAAGGAAAAGCATCAGTTCCTTCCATCTTTTCCCTTCCTTCCTTTGTTCCTTCCTTCTTTTCTTTCTTTCTCTGAAGAAATGTATTCATAGGTTTCCTCAACAGAGCTCTTTCAGGGGGTTTCATCCCCAAGTGAAAAAGGGAAACCATCTTAGCCGCAAGTGATCGTTGGGGCAGACCTCGGTACCCATTTTAAGTTTTATTTTCATCTCGGATGGTTTGCTCTTTCTCTTGAAATATTTCATTAGGGTTGAAAATTGGCAGGAGATTGGGAAGATGGCCTCCCCGCCCTTGAACCATTGTTCATAGAGAAAAAAAATGGCTAGTACCAATGAGATAAGCAAATGCTTTTGAATCTAAAAAATTGCTTTAAAAAAAATGTTTGCGTTTGTGGAACAAGGAGGCGAGCTTTAAAAGGACCCGGGCAGAGTCTTCCTGGGAGATTGAAAAATAAAATAAATGGGAGAAGGGGACTCTAAGCTAAGGAATTTCCTGCAAGAGAGGAAATTTCAGGCAAAAAAAAAGATGAAGAACGGAAGGAAAATCTATCAGACCAGCAAGAAAACTGGGACTGTTAAATTCCAGCTGGAAGAAATGTTGACATATGTATGCAAACTGGGTCTCCATCACCACCTTTCTCTTGGGGAAAAAGAAAATAAAGGACACCAACCTCAAATTATTGAAGGTTTTGGAAATCCACAGTGGCTATTTCACGGCTGAACAAAAGCTGCCCAAATTAGGAAAGAAAAAAAAAACTTTTTAAAAGGTATTTTGGAAGGAAGAAAAGGATGGGAAAGTAAAATCTCTAAGGCAACGGAAGATGGTCTTTTGGGGGGAGCGAAATTGGACTTTTTCGAATATTTTTTCTTCGAATTTTAATGTGGGCTCCTAATTTTAGATGCTGAGGGTCTTCTTTTCTCCTTTTATGAATTTTTTTTGGGGGGCCTGGTGGCAAAATCACCCCGCTTTAGCCACTGAAGGTTACAAAACCTTGGAACTTGTAATGCCTGGGAAAATTTTCTTGACTGTTGAAAATTAAAATAAAAAAGAAGAAAAAAAATAGTTCTTGGCTGCCTATTTTTGGGGGGGCTTTGGGGGGGGGAGGAAAGAAGCGGTTAAAAATATTTCTCTAGCGGCCAAGTTGATATTAGACTCGGCTTTTGAGGGCATGGGAGAAAATCCCTCTTTCTATCAATTCTGTGGGTCGTTGGTCTTTTTTGCGTGTGGAAAGGGGTCATAAGTCCCCTTTTTCGGTGCTGTTGTAACTTTGAAGTCATTAAATGAACGGTCGTTAAGCCGAGGACTGCCTGTAGGTTTAGAGTGGCTGTTAAGATGCAGCAGAGAGCTGAAACGAGAGAAGAATTTATTCCAGCCGCCGAAGCGGCCACATCAAAATGTATAAACCATTCCTTTCTTTATTAAACATAGCTTGGAAGTGATAAATATTACAAAGTTTTTTTTTTAATCCTTTCTCCAAAAATTAGCTTATTATTATTATTATTTTAATCAGGTCACTGCATAATCAATTGGCAATGTTTAAACAACTTTTTTTTGTTTGCTTAATCCTTTCATCGCCTTTTAAACCGGATCCCAAAACACAAGGCCAAAATAATTTTTAAAAAGGAAAAGAAAAAAAAGAAATTAAAAACCCCTCTTAAAATGGTGCAAAAAGGACTGGTTTCCTGCTCTCTTCCCCTCCCCCCCCCCCCCCCCC
>NW_015386518.1:425615-452178 GCF_001527695.2 Protobothrops mucrosquamatus
GATAGGGGTTGCCAGCCGTTTGGCAAAAGTTCAAGAATGGTCAGACGTATCTATTGGCTTCTTTAGGATCTTCAAGGTTGAGTGTTTCTCAAAATATTCAAACGTGCCTTTAAGATGGATGGATCCCAGAATTCCTCAACCACTTGATGTTGGGTGGACCTCAACTCCCAGAATTCCTCAACCATTTTAAGATGGATGGATTTCAACTCCCAGAATTCCTCAACCACTTGATGTCAGGTGGACCTCAACTCCCAGAACTCCTCAACCACTTTAAGATGGATGGATTCCAACTTCCAGAAGTCTCACACAGTCAAGTTCTTCCATGTTTGATAGCCGGTCTGTTGGACGTCTCCAAAGCTTCAACCAAACCTAATAAAATGGAGCAGTGGATGAGAGGCAAAGAAATTGTGGGGGGAGAAGAAGGCAGGAAGGACCCGTCTTGAATGCTGGAATGCTTGGTCCATCAAGAGATGGAACTAAGGCTGTTGAAATGCCACGACTGCGACGAAAGAAGAGGCTGAGAGCTAAAGTCGCTGCGCGGGTGGTCTTCTGAAAAGTTCTACCAAGGAAGAAAGATGGTGGGTGAAGCCATAACTGTGATCGTCTCTAAAGATCTACCGAGGAAGATGATGAAAAGTTGACAAGGCAGAAGATGAGTTGAGTTATCCAAAATGGAGATGGAGGTAACATCAGAAGATGGGAGAGAGAGAGAGCCTAGGAGGGGAACACCCAAAAGACCAAACCTCCATCTCTGGGGTGGGGGGGGGGTGAGAAGATCAAAAGGGAGGCTTCAAAGATCTCCTTGGCCAACGTCAAAAACCAGCAGCTTTGTCCCAAAGCATCTTTTAAAATCAGTGCAAATTTACAGTTGAATCGTTCAGATCCGTGGTAATACTTGTAGGTTGTGCTCGCCTCCACCCCCAAGGAACCCCCCAACTGAAAAATAAAATCTAGGGTGGACTTAAGAGGAGCAGAACCCAGCCTGGCCTTGTTGGGGTGTGTGTGTGTGTGTGTGTGTGTCCTGGGGTACGACAAGATGAAAAGGCACCATTGTGGGAATTAAGAGCCACCAAATCCATTTCAGCTTTTTTGGGGGGGGGAGCTGAAAAGGGGGTGCATGGGTGGACGGGATCTGCCCAGCCCCCTCCAGCCCCCCCCTTCCCCAGGAAACCACTTTTTTGCACATTTTAATGTCATACACAAAGGAGTTCACACTACAAAAGGACATCGACAAACGTCACAATATCCATGGCTAAGCTGTCTCTTTTTTGTGGTTTTGATTTTTCTCTATACAATGTACAACTTGTTTTTTTGTTTTGTTTGTCTTCTCCCTCCCCTCTTCCCCCCTTTCTTTCTTTCTTTCTTTCTTTCTTTCTTTCTTTCTTTCTTTCTTTCTTTCTTCCTTTTTTTCCATTTCTTTTCTCTGGTTTTTTTTTCCCTTTTCTTTAATGTGTCAAGAAATAGCTTATATACAACAAAGGAGTCCTTGTTATAACGGGTTTTTTTTTTTGCTTTTTCGGCAGCAAGGTTACTGTTAAGCAAAGAGGAATTTTTTCGTGGAGGGAGGGGCGCGAAGGACAGGGGGAGGAGAATTAAGGGGGCGGGATGGCTTTTGCCCCTCCCCGTTTTCCCGACGGAACCGTTAACATACAAAATAAAATAAAATATAAACAAGGAAATAAAACAGAAGCTCAGCATAATTCACAAAGCAGCTACAACTAAACAGTAACACCCCCCCCCCCAAAAAAGAAATGGAAGCCAGCATATTAATCTCTGTACCTTTTTCTTTTGAATTAAAAAAGGTATTTTTTCTATATTACATCCCCAAAAATAAAGAGATAAAAGATAGAGAAAAATAAGGAGGAGGGGAGGGAATAGGAAAGAGCTTAGGTTTACTGGGGGAAAAAAAAAATCAAATTTACGAAGAGTGCTCAAAAGGAAGAGAGATGGGTGGGCAGGTCAATTTCAGACCCTGCCAGAAAAAAAATCAAGTCTTCCGTATAGCAACATTCCCATCTATTTTGGCTAATTTCTTGGCGCAAATTCAAACAGGCGCTTTTCTGATTATTATTTTTTTTTATACTTGAGCAAAAATTATTGCACGTTTCCTACATCACCAAAAAGAAAAAAAAAGATTAAAAGAGAGGAAGGAATAGAGAAAAGAGGGAAGAAATAGAGGAAGGAAGGAAGGAAGGAAGGAAGGGAGGAAGGAAAGGGAAGGAAGGAATAGAAGTAGACAGAAAGGAAGGAAGGAAGGAAGGAAGGAAGGAAGGAAGGAAGGAAGAGACAGAGGATGGAAGGAAGGAAAGAATATCAGCACAATATCCAACCCAAACTGAAACTCAAAATCTTAACCTACGTGACCCACTAAATTAAGGGGGGGTCCTTGGTGACCCCCAGTTTGAGCCACAACAGAGAAAGTCCAGGGAAAGAGGACTAAGGGGGGGGGGCGCCTAGGGCGAGTCGGGGGAAACGGGGGGGGGGACTTAAAATGCCACGTTCGAAAGAGCAAGGGAAAAATAAAACAAAATAAAACCATCGCCGAGTGCCGCGTGGCCAAGCTGGCTTGGTAGAGAATTGCACAAATTTGGGGAAGGGGCGGCCCGTAAGCGGCACGTCGGGCTGTCTGGGTGTAGATGCCGGGAGGTGCCTGGTTTTCCAACTCATCCCGAGCGCCGGGGGGGGGGGGCAGGCAAAATCCAGGTCTCGGTCTCTTCTGCGCATCCAGACAAGCTTCCTGCCGCCTCCCGTAGATTTGTAAGTGCTGAAGAGGTCGGACGGGCGAAAAAGAGAGCAGAGGGACCCTCCTGGGGGGGGGGTGCCGGTCTTTTCAGAGGGACCGATGGCCGAGGTGGTCCCAAGAATCCCGGGGTCGGTCATTTGGAGCAAGGAGGGAAATAGTGACTTCCTGGACAGGCGAATACGACGGGCAAAGGAATTGGCGAGGGGGGAGGGGCTCCCTGCCTCCGGCATCTATCGGCTGGAGGGGTGGCAAGGGTCCAGGGTCCCTGCATCTTTTCTTTGGCCCAGACTGATGTTGGCCAACGCATCGAGGCGAGGGTCGAACAAATCTCCGGCATGCAGAAGTTTCATTTTCCTAGGGTGGACGATTCAAACAAAAAAACTCTTGGTGGTCTTCCCGTCTCCAAAAGCAGCCTTCTCGTGGATGGTTTGAACCTCCCCCCCCCCAAAAAAAACAGGGTTGGCTTCAGCTCCGAAGCGGGGCAACCTTTGTCATCCTCCCCCCTCGCCGATCCCTCCTCTTTTTGGCGGCCAGGATGGGAAAAAAAACCGTTCTGAGGCTCCAGGAATCCCCTCCTCTCCAGGTGGTCTCCTTTTCTCCCTCCCGCGGAAGCGAAAAAGCCAAAGGAAGGCGTTTTAAAAAAAAAAGAGAGAAAAAAAAGCAGCCGTTAAAAATTCTACAGGTTGCCATTACAGACGGAAAACCCGAACAAAAGGAGAAAAGAAAAAAGCACGTTAAAAACAAACGGGAAACACACGGGGACGGTGCCAGGGGGTCCCGGCTGATGCGTTCTGACTTTTGAGGGGGAGGGGGGAGCAGGAAAGGGCTTGAGGGCTCCCACCGCCCCAAAAACAAAATCCAGAGTGGGCGGCTCAGGTACGGGGCTGCGAGCGCGACGGTTGCGAAGAGGGCGGGGTTGCGCGAACGTTTTCTCGTCTTCGTTTTTGCTTTCCTTTCTCTTCTTTTTTCCCCCCAATGTTTTCTGGGGTCTGTCCTTCCGTGGTAGGCACCAGTACAGGCACTGCATGCGACGGACGAGGGGGGGCGGGCGCAGATGGGGAGTCACGAGGAGGAGGAGGAGGGGGGGCAGGGCTGGTGTTATTTTTGCCCGCTGATGGATTGCGATATCGAGCGCGGAGGGATCATATCGAGGAGATATTCCCGCTGCCGGTCTGCCAAGCTGGACCCTTTGTGGCCGCCCATCCCGGCGTTCAGGTAGGCGATGTTGACCCCTGGAGAGATGGAGGGGGAAAAAAAAAAGATAAAATCCGTTTTTGGGATGTTCTGGAAAATTCCTCACCGGAAAACTACTGTCCCAGCAGAAGGGGGGGGCTTGGCTCTGTGGCTGAACTCCACCCACCTCCTTCCAGCCCCAATTCGGCACGGTTACCTGGCATCCCAAGGAGACCGCTGGCGACGGGGAGCTGCGGCGCCTGTGCGAAGTTGGACAGCATGGAGCGAGCGGAGGTGGGCAAACTGCGTTGTAGGGAGCCTTGAGGCTGGGGGGCCTGGAGGGAGGAAAAAGTGTAGTTATGTTGGATGCCTTCATTGGGTTTAAAATGCTTTGTGTTGTGTTAAGATAGTTTTGGAATTGTTAAGCTGCCCAGAGTCCCTAGATTCGGGATGAGGAAGGAAGGAAGGAAGGAAGGAAGGAAGGAAGGAAGGAAGGAAGGAAGGAAGGAAGGAAGGAAGGGAGAAGCAAAAAAAGAAGGAAAGGAGGGAGGGAGGGAGGGAGGGAGGGAGCCCAAGGGGAGTTGTGGGGCAGCCCTTAAACCCAAATGCCATTTTGACTGAAGGGGCATCTGGGCCAGCCAGGGAACTGGGTGGCAGAGACAAGCTGGGCCCTCCTCCAGGTGGGCAAAAGGGCCAGGCCCAGGGGGGGGGTCTCACCTGACGGAGTGTGTGATGCCTCATGATGCTCTCCTGCTTGCTGACGCTGGCCACGCTGGCCGGAGCCGTGGTGGGCGAGAGGGTGGCCTGCTGCTGCAGCCGCTGCTCGATCTCCTGGGGAAGGCGGGAGGGAGACCGTCGCTACCCAGTCCGTGCGGGCGAAGCAGGGCATCCCCTCCCCTCCCTCTCCTGCCACTCAGCAAAAAACCCCAGGCCTCGTGCGACGGGGGTGGGTGGTGTTTTTGCACGCTCAGCCTGCTCACGCCACCACCAACACACACACACACACACACACACACACACACACACACACACGCCCCTGGCCCCTCGACCTGCCTGCTCCTGCTGCAAGGCTTTGACGAAGGCGTTCTTCAGCCGGTTGGTGTGCTCGGCCTTGAGGGCCTTCTTCTGGTTGGAGGTCATGCACTGCTCGCACAGGATCTTCCCGTTCTTCTCCTGCTTCCAGTGCGGGGTGAAGTCCGTGCGGCACTGGGCGCAGACGAAGGGCTCCACTCGGAGGAGGGAGGCGCAGCTTTTGCCTGGGGGGGGGTGTTTGGGGGAGGGTGGGGGGAAGGAGGAGGAGGAGGAGGCCCGATTATCCAAGGAAAGCAATCAAGCCTGCCTTTATTATTATTATTTTTTATTAATAACCCTAACCTGCTCACTACTCCTTTCTCCTCCTATTTCCCCTACAAAAACAATCCTGCGAGGTGGGCTGGGGCTGAGAGGGAAGGACTGGCCCAAAGTCACCCAGCTGTTTTTATATGCCTAAGGTGGGACTAGAACTCCCCGTCTCCTGGTGATTGGCCCCAGGTCAACTAGTCAGCTTTCATGCTTAAGGCAGGACTAGATCTCCCCGTCTCCTGGTGACTGGTCCAAAATCACCCAGCTCACTTTCAGGGTTAAGGCAGGACCAGAACTCACTTGTCTCCGGGTTTCTACCTTGGTGCCTTCAGCGCTGGATCAAAGTGGCTCTCGTGAAATGCTAGCCGTGAGTTAATTTAGGGAGGATTTCCTCCTGCAGTGACCCACAACGGACGGCCGGGGACCAGAAACTACAATCTGGGACTTTTCCCAGTTCAGGTTTGGTGCTTGTGAAATGTGTGCTTCGCTCCCTCCCTCCCTCCCTCCCTCGTCCTGCCCCCTTTACCTTGGCTGTCAATGACGCTCTGGACCACTTCTTCCAGTCCCACCATGTAGATGAACTCGCTGTTGGCCGCGCTGGGCAGGAAGTGGAGCAAGGGGGCGGGGGGCTTGGGGGGCGGGATCTCCAACAGAGTCTTTTCCAGCTGCTTGCGCAGGGCGAGCTTGGCGGCAGCCTGGGAGTTGGCGGCGTCATTCATGGCGCTGGGGCTGGGCAGGGGGGATGCCACCCTGTTCACCGTCCCGGGCTGGATGTGGGAGGCGAGGTTCATATAGATGGCGGAGGAGCTGGTTCGCTGGCAGGGCACGGCCGAGGAGGACGGCTGGGGGGGGGGGAAGAGAGACAAGACACAACTTCAAAGTCTGATGTTATGTTTGTGGGTGCCAGCCTTGCTTCTCCTTTGTGTTTCCATCCCTTTCTCTCTTCTCCTTTGTGTTTCCATCCTTTCCCCTCTTCTCCTTTGTGTTTCCATCCCTTTCTCTCTTTTCCTTTCTGTTCCCATCCCTTTCTCTCTTCTCCTTTGTGTTCCCATCCCTTTCTCTCTTCTCCTTTGTGTTTCCATCCTTTCCCCTCTTCTCCTTTGTGTTTCCATCCCTTTCTCTCTTTTCCTTTCTGTTCCCATCCCTTTCCCTCTTCTCCTTTGTGCTTCTATCCCTTTCTCTATTCTTTGTGTTTCCATCCCTTTCTCTCTTCTCCTTTGTTTCCATCCCTTTCCCTCTTCTCCTTTGTGTTCCCATCCCTTTCCCTCTTCTTTGTGTTCCCATCCCTTTCTCTCTTCTCCTTTGTGTTTCCATCCCTTTCTCTCTTCTCCTTTGTGTTCTCATCCTTTTCCCTCTTCTCCTTTGTGTTCCCATCCCTTTCTCTTTTCCTTTGTGTTCCCATTCCTTTCTCTCTTCTCCTTTGTGCTTCCATCCCTTTCTCTCTTCTCCTTTGTGCTTCCATCCCTTTCCCTCTTCTCCTTTGTGCTTCCATCCTTTTCTCTATTCTCCTTTGTGTTTCCATCCCTTTCTCTCCAAACGGGAAGACTTCTCGTCACTCACCGGCTGGTAATTGATAGCAGGGCTCATGTTGGGCGTGGTGCTGCGGATCAGGCCTGGTTTGGGAGGGATGCGCTGTCCTTGAAGCTGCGTGGGGTTGGGGGCAATGACACGCTGGGATATAAGCATGTGGGGAAGGGCGGTGTTGGTGGCCGATCGGATGACACTGTGACCCTGTCCCAAGAAGGAGCAAGAGAAAGGTGAAGTCTTTCAAGAGCCGGAGAGCTATTGCTGGCTTAGTTTTTCAACTTCCCCCTCCCAACTCAGCGATGCCAGGAGTTGCCCATCCCAAGCCTGCCCAGGCTGGGCCCTGCTTAGTTAGCCGTCTGCCTTTCTTGCCTAAGGCGGGACTAGAATTAACAGTTCTAGTCTGGAGGTCTCTTACCTGTAATGTTCGGAGGTTTTGGGGCTCAACCCCTTGAACCCCAGGTCGGGAGGGGAGTTTGGACAGAGCCTGCTGTCCGACGTGGGCAGGAGATGGCTGGACTATAGACGCTGCGTTCTGGACAACCGGAGTCTGGCCGGGGGTGGAAAGAAAGAGACGGAGGATTATTAGAAAAACGTGCAACCTTGTTTAACTGCACAGCTGGCTGGGGAATTCTGGGAGCTGAAGTCCACCGAGCCTTAAAGTCGTCAAGCTTGGAGACCCCCCCTGGGCTAAACCGAACGCTAAGAGTTTTGCGCTGGGAGAGAGGACCTTCTCCGGACCCTGTTCCGGGTTCATAAAACAGGCTGGCCAGGCCTGGCCAACTGAGGTGTTGGCGGGAGGGAAGGCCAGGTTGACCGGCGCTCGCCGCCTCACCTTCTGGACCACGTTCTCCTTCTGCAGCTGGCTTTGCCGTAGTTTCTTCAGCAGCACCAGACGGGCCTCCTCTAATCGCAACTCGTCCCGGAGCTGTTTGATGAGCTGCTGCCTCTCCTCGACCCCTTTCCCCTGTGGAAAGGAGGCCAAGAGGTGAGGATGGAGGGCAACTTTCCTGCAGGGAAGGGTCTTAGGCAAGCCGCAAGACCCTCCGTGCGCTCTTGCGAATGTGCTCCTTGCACGTTTTTCCTCTCCCTGGACGTACCTTGAACATTTCCAGATTGGCTGCCTTCAGCCGCTCTTCCATGCGGGAACTGGAGCGCGGGCTGGAGGCCTCGTTGTCAGAGAGGACAATGACATCCGGAGAGGGGGTGAGCCGTCCCCTGTCTTGATCGCTGCTGATTGCAGAAAGGGGGAAGGGAAGGGAAGGGGAGAGGAGGCAGTTGAGAAAGAAAAGCCAGAGTGAGTGAAGGGGTGGGGGGGGGGGTTGGACCGGGAGACAAGAAGCTACCGGAAGGGAGTCAGTCGTCCCTTACACAGCTGGACCCACAAAGGAATCGGAGCAGGTAAAGGATGAGTTGTGTGACATCAAGTGACCACATAGATTTTCTGTATAAAATGTGTCCCCAACCTGGTCCTTCAGCGCTCCCATCACCACTGTAACCAAGCTTCCATTCAGTTCATGCTGTCCTTCCTTCCTTCCTTCCTTCCTTCCTTCCCTCCCTCCCTCCCTCCCTCCCCTTACACACTCATCTGTATTATTTATCATCTATCTCTCCCTCCCTCCTCTCTATTCATCTGTATCATCTCTCCTCTCTATTTATCTATCTCTCCATCCATCAATCCTCTCTATATATGTGTATCATCTCTCCGTAATATCTCTAGTTCTGTCTTGCCATCCAAGCATCCATCCGTCCATCATCTATTTATCTATCCAACCATCCATCCATCCATTCATCCATCATCTCTCTATTTATCTATCTCCCAATCCATCCAGCCATCTGGCCATCCTCTCTATTCTCTCTCTAATCCCTTCCTTCCTTCCTTCCTTCCTTCCTTCCTTCCTTCCTTCCTGTCTTCCTTCCTGTCTTCCTTCCTTCCTTCCTTCCTTCCTGTCTTCCTTCCTTCCTTCTCTATTCTATCCATCCATTTCCTCCCCGCCCCCCGCTCTCTCTCTCTCACTTTCTGCCAGAGTGAGATCTTTCTCAACACAAGAGCTTTCCTCAAGGCGTCCCAGAGACCATCACTTGATCCCGTGGGGCTCCTTGGGGCTCTCTGAGCTGGGTGGTTCCCTGGCAGACCCAAACTAGGGAACATCCTCCGTGCTATGAAGTTATACGTTTTCCGAGGTCTGGCCCCGTTTAAAGCCCCCCACCCCACCCCACCCCACCAGCCTAGGGTGGCCTTTTTCACCTGTATTGTTCAACGGCTGTACACGAGCCGAGCAGAAAGCTGCTGCCTTCAGAATAAACAAAACCAAGTCTTCTCAGTTTTTAATAGCTTTTCCTATTTTCTGCCTCATCTCTGCTCTGATCCTGGCTGGGATGCTCAATTACATAAGCCCACGTGGACGAAAGCAGCCTGGAGCGGAACTCCTGCCCACCCATCCAGCAGCCCACCAGCCACCAAAGGCACGTTGTCCTTTTTCCTCCGGGGGTGTGCGTGTGCGTGCGTGTGTGTGAGAGGGGTGGCAAAATCAACCCCCTTCCCCCCCCCCAGGCTGGGACTTAGGCGGTGGAGCCCTCGGTCCGCCCGAGCCAAGTCCTGGATCCTTTGAAGTTCAAGCAAGAGTTTCCCAATGAAAGTTCCTCTCTGTGCAGGCAGTCCTCGACTTACGACGACAGCAGAACCCAAATTTTCTCCGGCTAAGCGAGACGTTCTGTCGGGCGGGTTTTGCCCCATTTCACGACTGTTCTAGCCGCACTTCTTAAGCAAATCGCGGCATTCGTGAAAGTCAGCCCCGCGGCCGTTACTCTGGCCTCCCCGTGGACGTCGCAAAAAAGGATCAAGAGGGCAGCAGGGCTGAGTGCCAGTTTAACGAAAAGAAGGACTGGGGGGGGGGCACATGAGAGCAGCCTTTCAGTATTTGAGGGGCTGCCCCAAAGAAGAGGGTGGGGGGTCACCCTAGTCTCCAAAGCAGCAGAAGGCAGGACAAGGAACAACGGATGGAAACTAACCAAGGAGAGAAGCAACCTGGAACTAAGGAGAAACTTCCTGACAGTTAGAACAATTAACCGGTGGAACCGCTTGCCACCAGAAGTTGTGGGCGCTCCATCACTGGAGGCTTTCAAGGAGAGACTGGGCGAGATGGCATAGGGTCTCCTGCTCGAGCAAGGGGTTGGACTAGAAGACCTCCAAGGTCCCTTCCGACTCTGCTATTCTGTTCTGACGCGACAGTGAGCAAGAATGAGGAGGAAAATAAATCCCTGCGAAAGGACGGAGGGGTGAGGGGAGGATTCTGGACCAAAGGCCCACGAGAGAAGCCTTGACGGGCGGCAGATACCTGCGTTCCATGCTCCTTTGGGCCAGCTGCTCTGCTCCAGAGGAAGGCTCTGCACACACCAGGCCAAATTGAGGCCTGGAAGGGAATCAATGGACACCAGAGGCGGCCGCCCCTTCTCGTCGCCTGGAGACGCAAGATGCAACCCGGTGGTAACCAAGCGCTCGCTGGTCGCATTGTGACATCACACAGAGGGGAGGACCACAAGCCACCCAGGGGGTTTTGTGGGCCAAGGGACCCCCCAAACCACGAAGACTGGAGTCGAGAGGGGTGGAAAGGGCCCTGTTCTCACAGCTCCCTCAACCTTGGAGGGTTCTGTTCCCTAGAGGGCAATGAGACGATCGTCAGGGATGGTCAATCAATGGCTCGCCCTGTTGGGAGGAAGAGGTGGCAATATCGAATGTCGCGGGTGGAAAGATCTCCCCCGGAAGGAATTCGAGTTGTCCAGGAGGCTTGGTTGATCCTAGAGATCTTAGCTTCTTCTCCATAACCAGGATCTTCTGTCCTTCACTGACATGTGAGAAAGACCTTGAGAGACGGGGGCAAAGAAAGGCGGGCTAGAAACGATCAGATAAGAGGTGGCATAGCCCAGAGCGGCATAAGGGGAGGAGAAAAAAGACACAGAAGGGACCCTCCCAAGTTTCTGGAGCTGTAAAAGAGAAAGTGAGAGAATGGTCCTTTCAAGCCTTGCAAGAGTCTGTTGATGTAGCCCTACCATGAAGTAGAATTAGATCATTTCCTGTCTGCTCTACCTGGGAAAGGTGGCGCGGCAGCTCGGCAGTTAAGATACCAGGCTTACTGGTTGGAAAGCCGGCAGCCCAGGTTCAAAATCCGAGCGCCATGCGACGGGGTGAGCTCTTGTCCTCCCCCTCAGCTCCTGCCAACCTAGCAGTTCGAAAGCAGGCAAGTGTGAGTAGATCAATAGGTACCACTTAGGCGGGAAGGTAACAGAGCTCTGCGATGTCACGACCGCGGCAACGTCTTTGGACAACAACGGCTTGACAGCCACGAAACGGCGATGCGCACCATCCCTACAGTTGACGACGACTAGCAGAGTCAAATTCCCTTTACTTCTTACTACCTGGGAGGGCGGAGAATGCGAGGTGGAAACGCTAGAGACGTCTCCCCTTCGCGGAGTCCAACTTGACCCCCCGTTTGGGCCAGGCTTGATCCCATAAAGCTCAACCCCGTCCTCTCAACTCTGTGCCCCCTCCTCACCCTCTCTTCTTATTGGACAGCAGCTCCTAGGCTGAAGCTGAAAGCCCCTCCTGTTCAAGGTCAAGGGAAAATTGAGGGTGACCAATCAGCAGAGGCGGTGGGGGCAGATGGCGAGCAGACGAGCCTGGATTGTCACCAGCTTCTGCCTTGGAGACGCTCCTCGCCCGCCTACATCTTGTCCCTTCGCCACCCGAACGCACGAGTGAGTCAGGAATTCGCAGCTGACGCCCGAGACGCTGCTAAACCTTGGTCTGATTGACGCCCGGGCCACCCCCTGCATCGTGGTCTCATAGCACGGGGTCTCTAGGCACCCAAAGCCGAAAGCAGGACGTGTTAGGGACCCCTGACCCTCCTCCTCCTCCTCCTCCTCATCTCTGCTGGATCAACGTTTGGGAGAAGATTAAAAGCTGGAAGACCTGGAATCTTAACAACAACAACAACAACAACAACAACAAGCTCGGGAATAGATGCTTTCAGAAGAGAGGACTAAGACGCGATATTATGGCATAAAATAAACCACAGAAAACTCATCTCAGGGGGGGGAGAAATTTTGGGCTATTCTTCGTGGTGTTTCCTGGAATCAGAGGAAAATCTGCAGGAAACGTGGATCAAAAAAAAATCCATTTGTTTCTTTCCCCCCCCTTTTAACGAGGGGGGAGGCGTTTCAGCTCCTCTTCGCTTCTACTTGCCTCGCTTAATAAAGCCAATTTAATTAATTTTAACACATTAACATAATTCTATTAAGGGAGGTCAGGAAAGGGCCTAATCTGAGGCAGTTTCATGCGTTCCATCATTCTGTGGGAGACACTCATGCTGGTGATTAAGAAATGTGTGTGTGTGTGTGTGTGTGTGTGAGGGGGAAGTCGGGGAATGAGGGACTTTTATGATACCACAATGCTTGCTAACCCTGGTTTAAGAGAATTAAAACTATAGGCAACCAATGAGGTTTCTGTTCCCGAGTTTTACACCCACGTGTTAATACTGCTAAGACCTAATAAATGGGATTCCCCCCCCTCTTTAAATCAGTGTTTCCCAATCTTGGCAACTTTGAGATACGTGGACTTCAACTCCCAGAATTCAACAGCCAGCATGGCTGGCTGTTGAATTCTGGGAGTTGAAGTCCACGTATCTTAAAGTTGCTCAGTTGAGAATCAGACTTCCTAAACTTCAAAGCTATGCATTGGCCAAGCTGGCAATGTTTGTTGACTTGTCCTGAATCCTGGTTCAGGGCAGGATCCTGAGGCATTCTGGGAGATGAGTCCTTCTTAAACTGGAATCCCACACCAGCCATGGATTCCTGATTTCCAACCTCGCAATTCTCAAGACCCTTTTCACCTATCAAAATAAAAAATGAAGGAGAACGCAACGGGTGGCCCAAACCTGACCTTCTCGTGAACTTTGGATACTCAACGTCCATCGTCAAAATTAACAGGCACCCCCCCCCTCCAGACCAGCCGTGTGGAAGAAACAGAAGCGGGAGGATCCCTACCTTCTCCTCGCACTCATGTCCACCGGCTCATCGTTGATGTTCTCCTTGCCGGATCTCCCGGAAGACCGCCCGTCGGGATGGGGTCTCAAGTTCCCGTTCAGCTTCTCCTCGTAGACTTTCAGTCCGTCCTGCTTGACCGGCAGCTCGTGGGGCACCTCGATGCCCGCCAGGTCTTTCCTCTTGAGCAAGGCCAACATCTTGAGCCGCTCCATGGCCTCGTGGCCTTCCATCTTCAGCCTCTTGGCCAAGACATCGTCCCGTTCTTCGGCTTGGTCCAGGGTCCGCTTCAAGCGGTTGAGGCGCAGAGCATCCTCGGTCATGCGGTCCATCCTGCTGGGGGGTGGGGTGGGGTGGAAGAAGGCCAAGAGTGAGAAACCACCATCTAATGAGGTGACCATGTCGGGTAATCAAACATCTCAAGAACTAATCAAGGAGAGAAGCAACCTAGAACTGAGGAGAAACTTCCTGACAGTGAGAACAATTAACCAGTGGAACTACCTGCCTCCAGAAGCTCTGAATGCTCCAACACTGGAAGTTTTTAAGAAGAAACTGGACAGCCATTTGTCTGAAATTGTATAGGGTCTCCTGCCTGAGCAGGGGGTTGGACTAGATGACCTCCAAGGTCCCTTCCAACTTATTGCTATTATTATTATTATTATGAACAGTTAATTTCAATGTAGATATTATTTTTACTACTAATTTTTTTTAAAAAAAGAAGCAGCTTAAAATAAATGGCCGTTTCTGACGCAACCCAAACAGCACCTTCCGTTTTCATTCCTGACTTTTAAAACAACGACAATAACAAACAAACAAACAAACAAAAAATTCCAGGGCTAGAAAAACAACTAGATCACCTTTTCTCTCCCAAATCTGCAAGTCGAAATTCAACCTTACGAATCAAAACTTCCTAACGTCGTTGATTCCATCCAGCAGCTAAACAAACCTGGTTATCGACACAGAACTAGGTTATTGCCAGTCATCAAATCTAACCTCCCTCCCCCAAAAAAGCAGCTGGGAGCCCAGTTTGGTTAAGTAGAATTTCTTTAAAACCCACCACCCAAAACTTATTAGATGGCGGCGCTGGAAATTTAGCTTTTCAACCTGCAAATAAGGTCCCTTCTTAAACTCCAAGAAAGGAAGATGGAGAAACCACGGTCAAGAATTTAATTAGCCACGATAAGAATTTAGCTGACTAAGGAGAAAGCTGATGACGTCTCAGTGTCTCATTAAAAGATTCCGGTTTATTCTTCTGGAGTTAAAAGTATATGATAGATGGGGACAATATGAGCTGCAGAACAGCTCCTGCAGCAATCCTCAACTTACAATTTATTTGCTTGGTGACCGTTCAAAGTTATGACGGAGCTGAAAAAAGTCCGGTTCTCACACTTACGACTGGACCTCGCATTTACGACCGTTATCCCCCCCGACTGGCTGGGGAATTCTGGGAGTTGAAGTCCATAAGGCTTAAAGTTGCCAAAGCTGGACACCCCTGATTTACAGGAATAATAACAATATTCCTTAAAAAGCACCTTTTTTCCCTTCCCCTTTTGCACCAACTCGATTTTGAAAGTCCTTTTCGAAGAACCATGCGAAGGAGTGAGAACGGCCTGGGTGGAAAAATCCTCAGGGATCCACTCAGATCCCTCTCTGCCTGTCCCCGGATTCATCCTGAGGAGGCTTTGGCGGCAATATCTCCAGGGACAACTACAAATGTAGGCGACAAAAAAAGCCCAACAGGGATTTTTCAGCGAGAAAGCACTGCACTCCGAAGGACGGAAAAAAGAGGACCGTTTTTTACACCTACGGCCGTTGCCACGATCAAAATTCGGACACTTGGCAACTGACTCATAGTTATGACGGTTACGTGTCCTGGAGCCAGGGGACCCCCGTTTGCGACGTTCTGACTAGCAAAGTCAAGGGGGGGGGGAAACCTGGATTCACTTAGGAACTGTGTGACTAGCTTAACCCCCGCAGTGACTCCCTTAACAACGTGGCCAGCAAAGTCGTAAAACGGGGGCAAAATTCACTTAAGGACCGTCTCACTTAAGAACGGAAATTTTGGGTGCCTAAGGGGAGGACCACCTCTATCCCTCTCTCCAGCTCACTCCTTGCCACGGGATCTGCCCTTTTAGCAGATATTCGGATCGTCTCCAAATTCCCAAGGGCCTTCGGAGAAAAACGGGATTGCCAAAATACGCTTCATTATCAGATATTTTTCCACCCAGCCCAGAATGTCCCTTTAGGGTTTTTTTGAGGGGGGGGGCCTGCCCGCCTGGATCTCTCTCTCTCTCTCTCTCTCCCCCTCTCTCTCTATTCCCAACTTCTCGGCGTGGTGCTAAAAGCGGAAAAAGCCGCGTGCCGGGTTAAAAAAAAAAAAAAGATGCATTTCAAGACACAACGCACAAAATGGCTGTCTCCCAAGACGCACAGCCGTTTCCATACAATGCTATAAAAAGGACAATCTCCTAAAAAGGAAAGTGGGAACTGACAGCCAGCAGGTTAGGAAGGGCGGGCAGGGGGCTACACACACACACACACACACACACAGAGAGGGAGAGCGAGGAGGAGGAGGGAAATGCCAGCAGATTAAATCAATCAGCCCACTGGATCCAGTCCAGAGCCCCGGTTTGTCCTTCTGAACCGACCTTTCCCCACAGTCGCAACCCTTGCCCGGGCTTGCCCGACTTCTTAAGGCTCTGTGTGTGTGTGTGTGTGTGTGTCCGCGCGTGCTGGGGAGCAAAGGTGGGGAGGGGGAAGGCAAGGAGAAGCTGCCTGCCCTGCAGCCAAAGACACCCCCCCTCCCCAAATGCTTTCCAGGAGGGGGCCCGTGATCCCCCCACCATCCCTTTGAGACAAGGGGAAAAAAAGTGGTGGATTTTGGATCAGGCTGGTGGGATTCTTCAAAAGCTGGCAGAGACAGAGAAGGGACACCCCCTTCCCCCCCCCCAGACCAACTAGAGCTAGGCTTACAACTTGTTGAGTGCAAGGGGGCTGCCTTCCTCCCCCCCCCCCCCTCGCCTGCCTTTTGGGTCTTCAGAAGGGGGAAAGAGGTTTTTTAGGGGATTTTAAAGGGAAGGTTTCAAAGGGCGCAGCAGGGATGGGGGGGGAATCTACCCCCTCACAAGGAAAAGGGATCAAGGAGGATCCAAGGCAGATTCTTCCAAGGGCCCTAAATTATTATGGGCTGGTAAGATTTTCCGGCAGAGGAAACAGGAACGGCACGAAGAGTTTTCCAGGCATTTGAAACCCAAAGGAGGTGAAGTTAAGTGGCCCGGTTGCTTCTACTGAGCTGTTTGAGGACCCATTTGTGTGTGTGTATGTGTTTGTGTGTGTGTGTGTATGTGTGAGAGAGAGAGAGAATAGGTGATTCCCAGGCCCACCTCCAGAAGCAGAAAAGGGACTGGCAATTGTTGCAAAAGAGAGCCTGTCACAATTCCGAAGAGCCGAGAGAAACTAAGTACACTTAGCCCTCGACTTATGACGGTTGGTTTAGTGACAGTTCCGACTTACGACGGCCCTGAAAAAAAGTGACCAGAGACCGTTTTCCACGCTTAACGACCGTTGCGGCATGCCTGTGGCCCAAATTCAGACGCTTGGCAACTGACTCATATTTACGACGGGCGCAAGGTCCTGGGGATCCCCCCCCTTTGGCGATCTTCTGAGAAACAAAGTCAATGGGGAAGCCAGACTCACTTAACAACCGGGTGGCCAACTTATCGCCTGCAGTGATTCACTTAACAACGCTGGCGAGGAAGGTCGTCAAACGGGGGCAAAATCCACTCAACATGCATCTCGCTTAGCAACAGAAATTTCGGGCTCAGAGGGGGTCATCAAACTTGGCCCTTTGATGACTTGTGGACTTCAACTCCCAGAATTCCTCAGCCAGTGGGCACACTGCCTGAGGAATTCTGGGAGTTGAAGTCCACAAGTCATCAGAGGGCCAAGTTTGAAGAGCCCTGCTATAGAGAGATGTTCCTAGAAAGACCCGCTGGATTTTTTTTTAAAATCAAATTTACTGCTCAAATTTACACGAAGGAAAAACAGGCTAGGGATGGTGGCAAGGCCGATAAATAATAATAATAATAATAATAATAATAATAATAATAATAATAATAATAATAATAATAATAATAATAATAATAATAATAATAAAGTTGGAAGGGACCTTGGAGGTCATCTAGTCCAACCCCCTGCTCAGGTAGGAAACCCTAGACCATTTCAGACATTCCAGTCTCTTCTTAAAGACTTCCAGTGTTGGAGCATTCACCGCTTCTGGAGGCAGGCGGTTCCACTGGTTAATTGTTCTAACTGTCAGGAAGTTTCTCCTTAGTTCTAGGTTGGGCTTACTTCTTTGAGCGACGCCCGATAAGATTTACAGGAGTTGGAGTCCACACATGTTAAAAGTTGCAGAGGTTGAGAAACTGTGGACTAGAAGCTTAAGAGGGATCCCGTCTGGTTTCCCATACAGGATTTCAAGTGACGCAGAGCCAAAATCGACCCTGTTCTGAAAGTGGGTCTTTTCCTTTCGTTTTTACCTCATTTTACACGTGTGGGGCATTCAAACAAAAACAAAACAAAAATCAAAAATCAAAAACCAAGATGCCCAAGAATCCTGCCATTCAATCAAGGCCTTTTCGATTCCCCAGCCATGGGCAAAGAAGGGGGAGGGGGGAAGAAGTGGGTGTACATGTGGGGTGGGCCTTGTTTCTCCCCCCCCCCATGAAAAGTGGGAGAGGGGAAAAAAAACCCAGCCTGGGACGAAATGTAGTGGAGCCTCCACATTCTGACCCCTCTCCAGAAAATAAAGGGAGGCGGGTGGATGGGGGGGTGGATTTCCAGCCCCCCCCTCCGTTCTTCCCCTCCCTGACGCAGCCGGCCAAGGCCCTTCTACTTGCACACGCTTGTGTGTGTGTGTGTGTGTGTGTGTGTGCACCCCTGTGCGCTTCACACAGGCGCACAAGCCGACTTCCAGCCCCTGGCAGCCGGCCAGCCAGGCGTGCGCTGCCTCCCTCGTCAGCCTTGTGCCTTCCATTCACAGAGCTGGGTTGTAGCTGACATGAAGGAGAGGAAGGGGGGGGGAGGCGGGGAGGGGGAGGAGGAGGAGGAGGAGGAGGAAGAGGAGGGGGGGACAAGGGAGGGATAGGAGAAGGTTGGGGGTATTTGATCCAAACTATCAGCATGCCAGACAGACAATAGAAGGCATTCGCCCGCACAGGGGGGCTGGGTTCCTTAACAGCCCCCTTCCTCCCCCCACCGCTTCCCTTGAAGCCTTTCTGATCTGGGGGTGGGGGGGTGGGGGGGAGTGGGACACCCCCCCTCCAGAACCAGGGAGCAGACGGATGCGCAAACACGACAACGACGCCTCAAATTCAGGATTGGAGGGGAGAAAAAAAAAAGAACTGTTAAGAGAGGGAAGGATTAAAGAGAGAGAGAAGATGGAGGAGACCTGGATTTGGGAAAAGTCTCAGCTGATTCCCGCGCCCCCCCATCTCCTTTGAGGGGTGCATTGTTTTGGTTTGGGTCTCCCCCAAAGAAAGGAAGAGAGGGGGGGAAGGGAGGGAGGGATAAAGATGGGGACCAAGCCAAAGAAAGCAGAAAAGGACCCCCCCCCAACAGGGTACTTACAGGTAGCGTATTCTATAACCCTCCTTGACTTGTCTAGAGGGGGGGCCAGGCAGACAGATGGAGGGGAAGCCGGATCGGGAGCACGCCGAGAGGGCAGGGGGCTGGTGAGCCGGGGGGCTGCTTCACCAGAAGCCCCCTCGGTGCAAGAGGGGTGGCCGCGGCGTGCCATCCCCCTCCAGGGACCAGCCCCAGCCCAGCCGCCTCCGAACGGGCACGTCGCTGCCAATCATCTGTGGTGCCGTTATATTAAACAAAAGAAAGGGGGGGGGATGGAAGAGAGAGAGAGAGAGAAGGCTATACTTTTACCCATGATGCCTAGCGGGGGCAGGGGAGAGGAAGGGGAGAAAAAAAAAAAAAAGAAATAAAACCAGTTGCAGCCGGTTTGTAACCTCAGGACATGGAATTATTGCTAAAAAAAAATTTTAAAAAAATTTAAGTTGGTCGGTGGCATCAGAGACGGCGCCCGGTTTCGGCACGCTCCCCCCCTCCCCCAGGATCCTCGCCTGGCACTAACGGGGCGCTTGCTAGGCCTGCCCCCCCCCCACACAAGTGGAAGGGGAGGCTGGCACCCTGCCAATCTTTGCCTCCCATTCATAAGTGTGAACTTTTCCCTGCCAGGGTGCCTGGATGAGGAAGAGGAGGGGAGGAAAAGGGGAGGAAGGGGGCTGGGGTTTTTAAAAAAAATTATTTGTAATTGTCAATATTTGGGGGCAATCTTCCAGAACGAGGGAGCAGAGACCCCCAAAGAATGGACCCCGTGGCGAGTTGACGGGGCCAACTGCTGAACTGAATTCTGTTTTTTTTTAATCAAATAAAATCAAATAAAAAAGTTGCCGTGGGGCAGGAAGCCGAGCCTAGAGCAGGCCTTGCCAGGAGATGACGTGTCTCCCTTCGGTCCCAGATGTGCTAACTTGCTGGGTGCCACCAGGATGGTAACGACTGGCCTTGACCACAGTCTCCCTGGATCAGTTGCAAAAAAGGCTGACGTCCTTCAAGAATATCTTTCATATTATTAAAGCACCCACTTCTGCCTCCAGCCCGAACATCTGGATGGCCGGGCAACCGATCCTCATAATGCATGCCGCCTAGCTCCAGCCACTGCCATCCAGGGCAGAGGTTCTCTCCACCGTGACAACTTTATGACCCGTGAACTTTAACCCCTGGAATTCTGGGAGCCGAAGTCCACGGGTCTTCAAGTGGCCAAGGTGGAGAAACCCTGACTGGACTTCAGGAGCAACCTGACCTCAACCAGAAATTGTTCTACAACTCAGGGATCCTTGTAGATGCAGACCAGGGGTCTTCCAACTTGGCAACTTTAAGACTTGTGGACTTCAACTCCCAGAATTCCTCAGCCAGCCAGGGCTGTATTCTGTATTGTATTCTATTGTATTCCATATTTTCTTTATTCTATTCTATTCTATTCTGTTCTATTCTATCCCATATTTTCTTTATTCTATTCTATTCTATTCTATTCTATTCTATTCTATTCTATTCTATTCTATTCTTTTCTACTCTACTCTACTCTACTCTACTCTACTCTAGCCTCTACCTTTTAGCAGGCCAAGGATCTAATCTGCAATAGTTTTGGTGTAAAATTCATCCATTTCAAGGTTCCTTTTAAAAAAAAAGGCATCTATGCTTGCAAATAGGTAAAACATATATATCTTGTAACATAGATAGGAAATGATGTTTCTTTTTTAAAAAATGATTTAGGAAGTTGAAGGAAAAGCAAACAGATCTTTCTCTGCTAAGATGTTGCGACTTTCTGCTACTTAAAGTAACTAAAATGGGATGAAAACACACACCCTGCAGTCGCTTTAATTAGGGGTAGTTTTTTTTTTAAAGGGGATCACAAGTTTGTTTTTAATCAATTTAACTTTAAAGTTCTATCTGCTTTAATTCCAAAGGGTGACAAAATCTGCAAATGATCACACGGCCCCCAAATGAGTTAATTTTCTACTCATGTTAACGTTACAGTTATTGTTTTATTCCTGTAATGTTTTATGCAGTTGCCATTATCAATATACATATAGTGGTTAGGCCCCATTCAAATAAGAGTCTGTTTGGCTTAATCTGGCCTGGAATGGGTAGTGAGAAAAGTAATTTAATAATTACGGCTGCAGCAACTGTATTTTCCCTCTGCTACCAAACAGGGGCAGAATCATCCAAATTCTGCACTCACAATTATGCAAATCCACATCTGGAGATCTGTCTTAGAATGCCACTTTAGCTGATGATAATAATAATATTAATACATGGGAAATCACCCATAGCTTTGCTACTTTGAAGAAGGACTGGGGTGTGTGTGTGACATGATAGCAGTTTTCCATTATTTGAGGTGCTGCCACAAAGAAGAGGGGGGGGGGTTGTCAAGCTATTCTCCAAAGCCCCTGAAGGCAGGACAAGAAGCAACGGATGGGAACTAACCAAAGAGAGAATCAACCTGGGATTAAGGAGAAATTTCCTAACAGTGAGGACAATTAACCCAGTGGGATGCCTTGCCTCCAGAAGTTGTGGGGGCTCCATCACTGGAAGTTTTTAAGTAGAGACTGGACAGCCATTTGTCTGGAATGGTACAGGGTTTCCTGCCTGAGCAGGGGGTTGGACTAGAAGACCTCCGAGGTCCCCCCTAACTTTGTAATTCTGTAATTCTGTTATTCTGCTTTCTTAGAAATCTCTCAGGGACATTGTCCCACTGGAGAAATTATACTGGATCATCTGGGCTTGGCAGAATAGCTGGGGTCATGCCACGCATTAAATGAATCAAGGCAACTTTAAAAAGCAACGAACCAGGCTTAAAACTGCACAATAAAATAGGTTATCTGAACGGAACGGGCAGGGAGCTCTATGCAGGCTCAGGATATCGCTACGTTCAACATAACTGTTCCGCAGAGAGACCACGGAACTGCAAATAAAATCCGAGGCCGGGCGAACCGAAATCCTAAGGCAGGCCAGTTCAAATTCCGAATTAATCTAACTGTTGAGCAAAATTCAAGGTCATCTACCTCGGTCTTTTTAGGAGAAGTTACTAGGAAGAGGAATCGTCTCCCTTCTCCAAAACAGAAGGCTGCCACTTTTCTACACGCTGGTAAAATACACCACCCAAGCAGGACAAGAATGAAATATACACGTTACCAGATCGGTCCATCTCAATAGCGGAGAGAGGGGATTCCCATGTATTGTAACGGTTTTGAAGGGCAGAACCTGGCGGATGAGTTTTCCTGTACAGAGCAAGGGGGGGAAGAACCCCCCCCCCAAAAAAAATCAGGAAAACCCTTGTTCCGTTCCCACGACCCAGGCAGAATTTGCTTGCCTTAAATATTTCTCACTTTCATTTATGCAAACGTCCAAGGAAATTCAGAGAGGCCGAAAAGTACCATTAACAGAATCGCCGTTCTGGCTCAAGTAAGAGGCGAGAAATAACGGAAGATTTAAGATTTTTTTTGAAAGACTCTATAGCTTTTGTTTGTTTGTTTTCCCTAATCGATAGGGCCTGGGGGGGGGGTGTAACCCTGCCTACCCCCTAACCTAGAAAGCCTCGGACTGCCCCAGGGAGTTTACACGCTACTTTCAGTTCACTTTTCCACCTCAATCCGTGTTTCCTTCGCAAACCACCTGCATAAAACTGGAGATTGAGAGGCTGTATGTAAAAAGGCAAAAATCTCCTGTTTTGGCATCCGTTAAGCAAACCAGGCCTGGCATTGGGGGGGTGGCCCTATCCACAGAGTCTCCAAATAGAGGGGGGGGGCTTGTTTTGCCTGGTATGCAACGTCAGCCAATTGTAGCCGGGCTCTTGCAATCTGGGGGGGGGGGAAGGCTTCACTGTCTAAAATAGTAGGGCCCAATTCTGGCAAAGCGTTTCCTGAATGTGGGGTGAGATCCAGCAGAATCCTGTTCCTGGTTGAGCTGGAAGGAAAGGAATCGCAGGAATTGCATATGTCTAGTCTAGTGAAAAGGAGAACCGTTTGTGTGTGTGTGTGTGTGTGTGTGTGTGTGTGTGTGTGTGTGACACAATAGCAGTGCTCCAATATTTGAGGGGCTGCCACAAAATAAAGAGGGGGTCAAGCTCTTCTCCAAAGCAGGACAAGAAGCAAGGGATGGAAACTAACCAACCGAGGAGAGAAGCAACCTAGAAACGAAGGAGCAATTTCCCACAGTTAATCAGCGGAACAACCTGCCTCCAGAACTTGTGGGTGCTCCAACACGGGGAGTTTTTTAAAGAAGAGACTGGACAGTCATTTGTCTGAAACGGGATAGGGTCTTCTGCTTGCCAAAATCAAAAACTGAAATTCTCTCCTGGTTCGTGGGCCAGGGGGGGGGGGAAAGAGAGAAATCTCTCCGCTTCCAGATGTGTCTAAGCAGCCCCTCCTCTCTCGTGGCTGGCTGGGAACATCTGGAAGCATTAGATCCCTTTTGCCTTGTTGGATGGGAACCGGACAGGAAGCTGGGCAGACAATGAGGGTCAGCGTCTTCCTGGCCTGATCTCCAGGGATATCTTGGGGCGCACAGAAGCCCCTGCCCAATTAATTGCTAAAGGGGGAAACATGGCTTGTTTAGGATAATGCTGGTCTAACCTCATTAGGTGTAAGGCAGAGGCCCCCAACCTTTGGGGCACCAGGGACCACCGGTTCCGTGGAGAGAGTTTTTTTCCACGGACCGGAGGGTGTGTGGTTTTGCGTGCTGCCTGCATCCCGCGGATGGGGCTTTGCTTGTTTGTGCGGACCGGCTGCTGGCGTGCCGCGGCTTGGTACCGGTCCACGGACCGGGTGTTGGGGACCCCTGGTATAAGGAGGCATAAGAAGTCCAGATACGTAAAACGTCGAACCATAAAGGTAAGAACCAGGAAACCTGCAACGGACGTGATACGGTCGTTCTACTGCAGGTAAAGGAGCTTCAGGAGAATACAGGTCGTCCCGACTTACAATGGTTCGTTTAGTGACCATCCAAAGTTACAAGGGCACTGAAAAAAGGGACATTTTCCACCCCGATGACCCTCGCAGCCTCCCTGTGGCCGTGGGATTTGCATTCGGGTGCTTGACAACCGGTTCGTATTTAGGACGATCGCACTGTCCCCCCGGGGTGGCGTGATCCCCTTTTGTGACCTGCTGACAAACCGAGTCGACGGAGAAAGCCGGATTCACTTAACAACCACGTGACTAACTTAACAACGGCTTAAGTCGTAAAATTGGGCAAAACTCGCTTAAGACATGTCTCATTTAACAACACAAAGGTTTGGGGCTCAGCTGGGCTCGTACGTTGAGGACTACCCACGTAGGCTGCATTTTTCTCCGTTAAATTAGGGAAGCCGTGAATTCAAATTTAATCTGAGGGGGCCGCTGGAACCCCGACAGCTTCAGCATCCTCGTCTCGCCTCACGTTCTCTGACAGTTTTTTCCCAGCAGCTGATCAAACTTTTACAGTAGCTGAGTTGAGTTTTCTAAAGAAAGCAAGGCCAGTTTTTTTTTTAAAAAACTCTCCTTGTTTTATGAAGTTTCTCAGTCCTAGAGTGAGTTAGATGGGGAGGTCAGTGCTGACTGCTAATCTGGGGGATTACCCCTGCCAGTACATTTGGCAAAACAGAGGATGGGATGGCAGAGTAACAGGTCCTTGCATCTCCAAGTCAAGAGACTGCCCTCCCGAATGGCTCGGCTTCCACGCCGCACAACAAGCCAGGCGTGTAGGCAGCCTGCCCTTGGAAAATAAATCCAAATAAAACTTTTATTCTTTTCCCTCACCGCCGTGGCGAGGTTTGCATGGCACCTCCCGAAACAGCTGGAGGCCAAGGAGCGCCCCAGCCCAAAAAAAGTCTTCCAGCTTAGCACCTACCTACCTCTGGGTGCCTAACGCTGCAATTTGGTATGTGTACAAACACATACGTTCACACATTATCTACCACATTCACCCCACGGGCTAGGGCGGGGCTCAGACATTCCAGCAATAATAATAATAATAATAAGAATACTACTAACAACAAGGCTGCCAATCTCTACCAAAGGATTTTCTTTTTTCTCCGTCTACCTGCTGGATTCATCTGGGTAAAGGGCATCCCTGGGGTGGGAGTGGGGTAGGGGGGGGGAGAGAGACAAGAGAGAGATCCCACCCACCCCAAATCCTGGCCCGTTGGCCAAAACGATGCCGGGACCCTTCCCCAAAATAGATGATTTTTCTTCCGAGGAGGGGTGGGGGACGCTCAAAGGAGCAGGGGTCTTTGTTAAAGGGGCTGCTCGTAATTTAGGGGGGGGTCCTTTAGCTCGCCGACAGCCAGGGGGGGAACCTGTGCCCACCGTCCCAGAGGGAGATGGAGAAGGGCTGCCAAGCAGGTGGAGACAATCCCCTAACCCAGCTGCCGTGGCGCGATGATGGTGATGCCCATCTCCCCCCCCTCCTGCCTGCCAATTCCACCATCTCCGGTCAAAGAAGAAATATTAACCCTTCACTTCGCAGAACGCCACACGCTTCCCGAATAAAATGTCCTCTCCAGAAGGGGGGGGAGGAGAAGGAGACCCTTTGCGCCTCCTCTGCTTTTTTCCAAGACTCGGCAACAAGCTTTCGGGAACCCCCGGGGATCTGGGGGGGGGAAAGATGTGCCCAGGGCGAGGAAGCACACACACACACACACACACACACACACACAGAGACAAATCCCCCCTTCCTCCATTTTTTTCCCTTCCCAGAGCAATCCAATCCAAATGGAAGGCTTCTTCGTCTTGCCACCCACGGCAGGCGGCTTCTTGGGGACGAGTGGGTTGAGAAATCACGGCGGGCTGGGTGCAAAAGAGGCGCCAAGGGGTGCCAAGACTCCCCCCCTCTCTCTCTTTCCCCACGGAGGAAATGCCAAAATCAACAAGAGCAGATTCCGGAGGAGAGACGATCCGGCGGAGAGGATTTAGAAAAGAAAAAAAAAGCTTTCGACCGAGTCTACTCTTTTAAACTCAAAATATTCCGTTTTTCCGTGGGTCTCAGGCTGGCAGATCCCAAATCTTTGGGGAGAGATGCCCCACGGCCCTCCGAGGGTCCAGGGAAGAGAAGCTGGCTTGGAAAGGCAAAGGGAGTCAGACACCCCTTTCTTCCCAGCATTAGGGGTTCTGTCCCCCCCAAATAAGAGGGGTGAGGGATAAATTCAACGTCTCCTGCTGAGATGCTGGGCATCCCTGAGACAGCTGTGTCTCTCCCCACCTGCTCCTCTCTAGGCTCCGATTCACTTCTGGGGGGACCTCTCTGAACCCCCACACCTCTTCTGATTTTGGCACGGCTGTTCCATCTCTCTGTCAAGGCAGCCTCTGCTCCGGGGCTGGCATTGGGACCCCTTGGAGGAGGGACTTTCTGCTCTGCAAGGCCTAGTTTTCTTCTCCACCCCCCCAACTTTTCATCACTTTGATCTGAGAGACATCCCCCCAAAAAAGACTACAATCCGCTCCTTCTCAACTCCACAAAATTGGGGTCTCCTTGGACCCCTTGGCATTCATGACTTCTTTCCAAACAGGCCCCCACGGGGGAAAAAAATCACAGCAACACCCCCCACACACACATCTCTAAAGAGCAAGAAGAAAAAAGCATATCCAGCCTTGTTCTGATAATTCTCCCCAATAGTGAATGACCCCCCCCCCAATATTTGCTTGCACACCAATGCAACTGGCAATTGGGGGGGGCTGTTAAATCTTTTACAGGGGGTCCTGCTTCCAAAGGCTGAGCCCCCCTAAATTCCCCTGCCCCACAATTTAGAGGCCCGCAAGGATGCCGCCTCCACACTGGGCAAGGCGCCCGGGAAAAGCCACCCCCACCCCCAAACCTTTTGATTGAAGAGATATGAACCCCGGCTTGCTTTCCTAATCTCCGGCGCCCTCCGAGGCTTCGCAGGCACCCCCAAACTCAAGCCAGGGTCTCCCCCCAAAGCCCCCAACCCAGGTTTCATCGGTCCGGCGCCCCCCCGACGGCGACACGTCCCCCCCCGCCCCCCACCCAACCCAAAGACTTTGCAAGGCGCCCCAGCAGAAAATGCACGAACGAACCAGCCAAGGAGCGAATGAATGGACGCCCCGATGCATCTCTTCCGTCACCCCTAAAAACAAGACCCCAGACCCTCCTGCCTGACCCACAGACGTCCCCCGCCCCAAA